>NC_041382.1:635061846-635083834 GCF_002162155.2 Triticum dicoccoides | reverse complement strand
GTCTCCTCTGCATAGCGCCTCCCGACGCCACCCCACCTCCATCGCCCTTGTTGCTGCTGCTAGACCACCATGGCCACCCTCCCATGTTTCTTCTTCGGCCTTCAGTGCATCGAACACCCCACTGGTGCCTTTGTGAACGTTGCCATGGCAACCACCAAGACCCTCAAATCATGTACCCGGAGCCCAAGTTTGGAGACTGCGTGGATGTACATCTCACTTGTGCCACTTTGGATCATCAAGACCGTTTCGGGATTCGCCAAGTACCGCTACGTCCGAAGACCACGGATCCGTGAAGTTCCAGTACCGTCGCCGTGGATCCGACAAGTACCCCGGCAACGTGTACCACTACCGTCGACCTTCGAAGGACATGGTTTTGCCGAGTACTCCTTCGTTTTGGAAAGACCGTCAAGTCCTTCGACGACAAGTGCATGACCACATGGATTGTGCCAAGTACCCCTTCGAGCTATCAAGACCGCAAGCGCCAAGTTACACGACGACCCTCGAAGACTTCAGATTCGACAAGTCTGATGACGCTCTTGTACAACTACGTTGCCGAGTTCGGGGCCGGCAAGACCGACGACGCGGAAACGCCAAGTACCTCTATGGAAGACCTGAACGCCTACGGACGTGTACGACTACTGTTGCCCGAAGAACCGTGGTTCACAAGCGTCGTGAATGACTACCGTTGAACGTGGATTCGTCAAGTTCCTCGATGACCATGTACCACTACCGCTTCGCGAACAAAAACGACTACTTCCTCACTGGGATGTGTACCACTACTTCCACTACCGTCACGAGAACGTCTACTTCCACTACTTCCTCTACGCCGTCTTGACCCGTTCCAAAAATGCACGCTTCAAAGGTATAACCACCGAGACGACGCCCGTGAATGAATGCATCTGTGATGTATGAGATGCTCGTGCTTGCTCCATGCTCGAATTGTCGGTGCACGTTGCCCCTCTTTTGCCTTGTCACCATCGTCGACTCATGGGACACCCGGTATCCGGGAGTGCCCCACCATCTTTTGCATGCATCCGCATACTTCTCCTTTGCATCGGTATCTCAATCGAGTTACCGGAACTGAAACGTTGCAGTGGCATCGTTTTCGTTATCGTTGCCATGGCACCCTTTTTCTTTCCACCACGGTGACAAATGCCTCATAATATGCTCTTGTTAACATTTTCTTAGAACTTGCATAACTTGAACATGTCATCCGCATCATGATAACAATATTAAGAATGTTTAAAATTATTGTTTGCTTTAGATTACTAATGCATATGGGGATTTACCGAATTTGTTGTTTGTTATATCCGGCCCCATTTAAATGGTTTAAATGGTATAGTTTTGTTATGCTTCACCTCTTGCCATGTTAACCAACATTTAAATTTGTTGAGTACCTAACCGGGAGAGAACTAAATAATTAATATGGTGTTCCGTCAATATGCAACTCATTGCATATTGAGCTCCACTTAATTTGTAGGATTGTTTGTGCTCTTTGCCATGCCATGCTTCATTAAACCGGACATGCATCATACTTGGTTGCGCATCATGCCATGTTCATGTCGTGGTTGTTTACTATGTTGTTTGCTTCTTTCTGGTGTTGCTTCTTCGGGTTGGTTCTGATAATGTCGCGTTTGTGAGGATCCGTTCGACTACGTCCGTTTGACTTCTTCATGGACTCGTTCTTATTCCTTGCGGATCTCAGGCAAGATGACCATACCCTCGAAATCACTTCTATCTTTGCTTGCTTGATGCTCGCTCTTTTGATATGCCTATGCTGCGATACCTACCACTTGCTATATCATGCCTCCCATATTGTTGAACCAAGCCTCTAACCCACCTTGTCCTAGCAAACCGTTGTTTGGCTATGTTACCGCTTTGCTCAGCCCCTCTTATAGCGTTGTTAGTTGCAGGTGAAGATTGAAGTTTGTTCCTTGTTGGAACATGTAGATGTTGTTCCTTGTTGGAACATGTCTACTTGTTGGGATATCACAATATCTCTTATTTAATTAATGCATCTATATACTTGGTAAAGGGTGGAAGGCTCGGCCTTATGCTTGGTGTTTTGTTCCACTCTTGCCGCCCTAGTTTCTGTCATATCGGTGTTATGTTCCCGGATTTTGCGTTCCTCACGTGGTTGGGTTATAATGGGAACCACTTGACAGTTCGCCTTGAATAAAACTCCTCCAGCAAGGAGAGCGGCCTTCCTGCACGCAGCGGCAGATGCACGCAGCGCATCGACGGCCGCGGCGCGTGAGGTGATGTGTGCAAAAGAAAACGTGAAAGTAAGTAAAGCGGGCATACATTCGATCGATACACGCAAATACGCAGCACACGTCGCTTTCCGTGGGGTCGCCTGGTACGGTTTTGACGTACGCAGGGGCCGGTCCGCTCAGAGTAAGCAGGGAAAGGACCAGGCCTGCAGGGCATGACTTTTATTACGTCGCGGGCCCGACTCTGGTTTTAGTACTAAAATGATTGCGTGTACGAAGCTTAGGCGCTGCTGGTGTCCACGCTCGCATGTGAAAGCTGCCTTTCTGACACGTTGTCGCGAGGCTTTTTACCGTGCATCCAGGCGCCAGTGCGTGTCTCGGAGCTCATCGGTGACTGATGTATGACTATATGTGGACAGATTTATTGATTGAAAAGCTAATTTCAGAATGGTATTATATTCATACTCTTGCCCAACGATACAACAAGCTATTCGCTGCCTACTGAGTGCACACCATTCTTGTTTTCTCAAAAAAGTGCACACCATTTTCATATTTTTTTTACTAAAACCTTTTGCCTGGCTCGGACATTTGTAGAATCGGATACTTGTTCAGTGCAACATACTGCCTGGTTCAGGTATTTGTAAAACTGGATGCCTGGGTTCCGGTCTGTCCGGACAGAAACCACCTTCTCCTCGTCCCGGGGCACCTTGGGCAGAAGATCAATGGTAGCCGTGGTAGAGCTGTCCGGAGACAGCGAGCAGAGGACGAACTTTGAGGCATCCTGGCTCAATCACGGTGGATTAGACAAATGGGCCGCTTGTGTGCTTGTATGTAGTTGAAACAGCTAGTGGAACCGGTCAATGCTGTGTGAGGGCATCTCCAGCCGCGCCCCAGGAAGGCCTTCCCGGGCGTTTTTTTCGCGCCGGCGCTGAAAAAACGGTCCAGTCGCGTTCCCAGGAGGTCGATTTTCGCCGGCTTGGGCCGAAAACAGCGCCGGCGGACCCAGCCCGAACCCGGCGCGCTGGGGGACGCCCGGGGGCGCCGGGCGAACTGTTTTGGCGCGAAAAAGCCGCGGGCCCGCCGCGTCAGCGACACGGCTCTCTCCTCAGCCCTTCGTCGTCCTCATCGCCTCCTTTCCTGCGACGAATCAATGCCAAAGCTGCCGCGCTGCCGCGCCGGTCAGCCTGCACCATTGATGCCTCACGGGCGGCGCAGTGAAGACCGGACGACGCGCGTCCCTCGCCCTCCCTCGCCCACCACGCGTACACACGGTGACACGCGCGCCTTGGCCTATATATGAAGCGCCCCGGCGCACTCGGCGACTCACACTCTCCCGCCGCCGTCGTTTCCTCCCTCTCCTCTCCTCTCTTTCGCCGTCCCCAGTTCACAGCCATGGCCGAGCGCTTCCCAGGCGACGGCGTGGCGGCGAACGGCTTCGGCTGCCGCCATCTTCACGAAGACGAGGCTCGCCTCCTTTACGAGGCCGAGTACCCGGTCCCGCCGGACATGCGGGTGCCCGGGACGTGGAGGATCAGCGCGGGCGGCGTGCCGGTGCCCCCGGTACCGACCGGCGCGGCACGGCGTGCGGAGATCGCACACATCCGCTCGAACCTGCCGCGTGCGGCGAGGGAGGAGCCACGGTACGCCCCCGACAGCCCGCTCTGGGAACCGTACTTCCGCTGCCGTCATGCCGAGCAGCTCGAGGCCACCAACGGTGTCGTGCCCTCCGGCAGGCTCAACGCCGCCGGCCGGCGTTTGTGGTGGGGCGTGCCCGGGCGCACGTTGGAGGCTGTCCTCGAGCACATCGAGGGCGGCAACACGCCGCGCCTGGAGTACCCCGCTCCCCCTTCCTTCTCACGCCGCCGGGGAAGCTCATGGACCCCGAGGCGCATGGAGACCGGGGGAAGCTCACGCCGCCCTGCCTCCGCCCTGTCAAGCCGGAGCCTCAGGACACGCCGGTCAGCGCGCGCACCCGCAGCTCCGGCGGCGCCAACGCCTCTCCACCAACCGGCCGCTTCGTCCTCGCCGAGCCCAAGCCGGAGCCCGTCCTCCCCGCGGAGTACGAGGAGATAGCCCGGCGCGGCTTCTCCGACGAGGACGCCATGCGGTGGGCGCGGGACGACTACCTCCGCGACGAGATGGTCCGGCAGCGCCGGGCCCTGGAGGAGATTGTCGCCCGCAATCGTGGGCGCGAGGACGAGCACGGCGTTGTGGTCCTCGACAGCGACGACGACGACGCCCCCGGACCGTCCAACCCGCCGCGCCAACCGGGGGAGGGATGCAGCAGGGACGGCGGAGGCGGCGACGACGACGACGACGGTGATGACGACGACAGCGGTGACTACACGCGGTTCTACCGCCTCCTCGGCATGTAGAACCGCGTGGACGGGCGGCGAGGGAGACGGCGGGCGGCGAGGGAGACGGCGGGGGTAGCCCGCGTAGTTTTTTTTCTTTTTTTGTAAAATATGTTTAAGTTTGAATGAACTCGCCGATGTTTGCGTTAAATTTGAGTCGTTTTTGCGCCGTGTTTGACTTTTTAACTAACCGTGGGCGCCGCGACTGGGGGGCATCACGTCCCCAGTACGCGGTTTAGCGCCGGTGCGCCCCCAGGGGGCGGTTTTTTGCCCCTCCTGGGGGGCCAACGGCTAGAGATGCCCTGAGCGTGATTGATCAGAGTGCATGGGGGCGTCTGGAGCGTGTAGCAGCCTTATGTCAGACCATGCTGTCAGATTGGTGCTTTAAATACGCGTATACCATGCAAACCAAAATCCAACGTCCAGCTATACTCTAAGTAGCACGCCGTGCTGATACGAATCGTGAAGGAACGCGCACCGTCGATGCCGTGCGTGCAGCTGCCACTGCGTCTAGCGATGCACTTCTCCTCCAGCAAGGCCCAACATTGGTTTTACCATTTGCCACCTAGCCTTTTCTTTCCCTTGAGTCGGCTGACTCAAGGGTCATCTTTATTGAAACCCCCGGGCCAGTGCTCCTCTGAGTGTTGGTCCAACCTGTTAGCTGCCGGTGGCCACCAGGGGCAACTCTGGGCTGGCCTACCGGAACCTTGGACAATCTGGTGTGCCCTGAGAAAGAGATATGTGCAGCTCCTATCGGGATTTGTCAGCACATTCGGGTGGCTTTGCTGGTCTTGTTTTACCATTGTCGAAATGTCTTGTAACCGGGATTCCGAGTCTGACCGGGTCTTCCCGCTAGAAGGAATATCCTTCGTTGACCGTGAGAGCTTGTGATGGGCTAAGTTGGGACACCCCTGCAGGGATTTGAATTTTCGAAAGCCGTGCCCGCGGTTATGGGCAGATGGGAATTTGTTAATGTCCGGTTGTAGAAAACCTAAAGTTGATCTTAATTAAAATACATCAACCGCATGTGTAGCTTTGATGGTCTCTTCTCGGCGGGGTCCGGGAAGTGAACACGGCGTTGGAGTTATGCTTGACGTAGGTTGTTCTAGGGTCACTTCTTGATCATAGTTTCTCGTCCGTGCTTTGCCTTCTCTTCTCGCTCTCATTTGTGTATGTTAGCCACCAAATATGCTAGTCGCTTGCTGCAGCTCCACCTCATACTTTTACCCTTCCTATAAGCTTAAATAGTCTTGATCGCGATGGTGTGAGATTGCTGAGTCCCCGTGACTCACAGATACTTCCAAAACCAGTTTGCAGGTGCCGATGTTACCGAGCAGGTGACGCAACCAAGCTCAAGGAGGAGCTCGATGAAGATCTTGTCCTTTGTGTTGTTTCGTTCTAGTCGATTAGTAGTGGAGCCCAGTTGGGGTCGATCGGGGATCTGTGTAGCACTTGGGGTAGTCTTCTTTTATTTTGGTTCTGTAGTCGGACCTTGAGTGTATTTGGATGAATGTAATGCTTTAATTCATGTATTGGGTGAAGTGGCGATTGTAAGCCAACTATGTATCTCTTTCCCTTATGTATTACATGGGTTGTGTGAAGATTACCTCACTTGCGACATTGCTTTCAATGCGGTTATGCCTCTAAGTCGTGCTTCGACACGTGGGAGATATAGCCGCATCGAGGGCGTTACAGTCATTTCATTTTATTTTGCTTTGCTTGCTGTTTGAATAAAATACCAAGATCTGAAATTATTAAATGTTAGAGAGTCTTCTCATAGTTGCATAATTATTCGACTACTCATTGATCTTCACTTATATCTTTCGGAGTATTTTGTTGTTGCTCTGGTGCTCACTTATATCTTTTTAGAGCATGGTGGTAGTTTTATTTTGAAGAAATTAATGAACTCTCATGCTTCACTTATATCATTTTGAGAGTCTTTAGAACAGCATGGTAGTTTGCTTTGGTTATGAAACTACTCCTAATATGATGGGCATCCAAGAGGGATATAATAAAAACTTTCATATAAAGTGCATTGAATACTAAGAGAAGTTTGATACTTGATGATTGTTTTGAGATATGAAGATGGTGATATTAGAGTCATGCTAGTTGAGTGGTTATGAATTTGAGAAATACATGTGTTGAAGTTTGTGATTCCCGTAGCATGCACGTATGGTGAACCGTTATGTGATGAAGTCGGAGCATGATTTATTTATTAATTGTCTTCCTTATGAGTGGCGGTCGGGGACGAGCGATGGTCTTTTCCTACCAATCTATCCCCCTAGGAGCATGCGCGTAATACTTTGCTTTGATAACTTGTAGATTTTTGCAATAAGTATATGAGTTCTTTATGACTAATGTTAAGTCCATGGGTTATACACACTCTCACCCTTCCACCTTTGCTAGCCTCTCTAATACCGCGCACCTTTCGCCGGTATCATACACCCACCATATACCTTCCTAAAAATAGCCACCATACCTACCTATTATGGCATTTCCATAGCCATTCCGAGATATATTGTCATGCAACTTTCCACCGTTCCTATTATGACACACTTCTTCATTGTCATATTGCTTTGCATGATCATGTAGTTGACATCGTATTTGTGGCAAAGCCACCGTTCATAATTCTTCCATACATGTCACTCATGCATCATTGCACATCTCGGTACACCGCCGGAGGCATTAATATATAGTCATATTTTTTTCTATGAATCGAGTTGTAATTCTTGAGTTGTAAGTAAATAAAAGTGTGATGATCATCATTATTAGAGCATTGTCCCAGTGAGGAAAGGATTATGGAGACTATGATTCCCCCACAAGTCGGGATGAGGCTCCGGACGAAAAAAAGAGGCCAAAGAAGCCCAAATGAAAAAAGGAAAAGAGGCCATAAAAAAGGAGAAGGCCCCAAAAAATAATAAAAAATGAGCGAAAAAAGAGAGAAGGGGCAATGCTATTATCCTTTTACCACACTTGTGCTTCAAAGTAGCACCATGATCTTCATGATAGAGAGTCTCCTATGTTGTCACTTTCATATACTAGTGGGAATCTTTCATCATAGAACTTGGCTTGTATATTCCAATGATGGGCTTCCTCAAAATGCCCTAGGTCTTCCTTGTTGGGGAACGTAGCAGAATTTTAAAATTTTCTACGCATCACCAAGATCAATCTATGGAGTCATCTAGCAACGAGGGAGAGGGGAGTGCATCTACATACTCTTGTAGATCGCGAGCGGAAGCGTTCAAGAGAACGGGGTTGATGGAGTCGTACTCATCGTGATCCAAATCACCGATGACCTAGCGCCGAACGGACGACACCTCCGCGTTCAACACACGTACGGTTGGGAAGACGTCTCCTCCAACTTGATCCAGCACGGGGGAAGGAGAGGTTGATGGAGATCCAGCAGCACGACGGCGTGGTGGTGGAAGCAACGGTGATCTCGGCAGGGCTTCGCCAAGCTCAGTGAGAGGGAGAAGTGTCACGGGAGGGAGAGGGAGGCGCCAGGGGCTAGGGTGCGGCTGCCCTCCCTCCCCCCCACTATATATAGGACCCCTAGGGGGGCGCCGGCCCTAGGAGATGAGATCTCCAAGGGGGGCGGCGGCCAAGGGGGTGGAGTGCCCCCCAAGCCAAGTGGGGCGCCCCCTACCCCTAGGGTTTCCAACCCTAGGCGCAGGGGGAGGCCCATGGGTTCGCACCAGCCCACTAGGGGCTGGTTCCCCTCCCACTTCAGCCCATGGGGCCCTCCGGGATAGGTGGCCCCACCCGGTGGACCCCCGGGACCCTTTCGGTGGTCCCGGTACAATACCGATTACCCCCGAAACTTTCCGATGGCCGAAACTTGACTTCCTATATATAAATCTTCACCTCCGGACCATTACGGAACTCCTCGTAACGTCTGGGATCTTATCCGGGACTCCGAACAACTTTCGGGTTACCGTATACTAATATCTCAACAACCCTAGCGTCACCGAACCTTAAGTGTGTAGACTCTACGGGTTCGTGAGACACGCAGACATGATCGAGACGACTCTCCGATCAATAACCAACAGCGGGATCTGGATACCCATGTTGGCTCCCACATGCTCCTCGATGATCTCATCGGATGAACCACGATGTCGAGGATTCAATCAATCCCGTATACAATTCCCTTTGTCAATCGGTACGTTACTTGCCCGAGACTCGATCGTCGGTATCCCAATACCTCGTTCAATCTCGTTTACTGGCAAGTCACTTTACTCGTACCGCAATGCATGATCCCGTGATCAACCACTTGGTCACATTGAGCTCATTATGATGATGCATTACCGAGTAGGCCCAGAGATACCTCTCCGTCATACGGAGTGACAAATCCCAGTCTCGATTCGTGCCAACCGAACAGACACTTTCGGAGATACCCGTAGTGTACCTTTATAGTCACCCAGTTACGTTGTGACGTTTGGCACACCCAAAGCGCTCCTACGATATCCGGGAGTTGCACAATCTCATGGTCTAAGGAAATGATACTTGACATTCAGAAAAGCTATAGCAAACGAACTACACAATCTTTAAGCTACGCTTAGGATTGGGTCTTGTCCATCACATCATTCTCCTAATGATGTGATCCCGTTATCAATGACATCTAATGCCCATAGTCAGGAAACCATGACTATCTTTGATCAACGAGCTAGTCAACTAGAGGCTCACTAGGGACGTGTTGTGGTCTATGTATTCACACATGTATTACGATTTCCGGATAACACAATTATAGCATGAACAATAGACAATTATCATGAACAAAGAAATATAATAATAACCATTTTATTATTGCCTCTAGGGCATATTTCCAACAGTCTCCCACTTGCACTAGAGTCAGTAATCTAGTTACATTGTGATGAATCGAACACCCATAGAGTTCTGGTGTTGATCATGTTTTGCTCTAGGGAGAGGTTTAGTCAACGGATCTGCCACATTCAGGTCCGTATGTACTTTACAAATACTATGTCTCTATTTTGAACACTTTCACGAATGGAGTTGAAGCGACGCTTGATATGCCTGGTCTTCCTGTGAAACCTGGGCTCCTTGGCAAGGGCAATAGCTCCAGTGTTGTCATAGAAGAGAGTCATCGGGCCCGACGCATTGGGAATGACTCCTAGGTCGGTAATGAACTCCTTCACCCAGATTGCTTCTTGTGCTGCCTCCGAGGCTGCCATGTACTCCGCTTCACATGTAGATCCTGCCACAACGCTTTGCTTGCAACTGCACCAGCTTACTGCCCCACCATTCAAAATATACACGTATCCGGTTTGTGACTTAGAGTCATCAAGATCTGTGTCGAAACTAGCATCGACGTAACCCTTTACTACGAGCTCTTCTTCACCTCCATAAACGAGAAACATATCCTTAGTCCTCTTCAGGTACTTCAGGATATTCTTGACCACTGTCCAGTGTTCCATGCCGGGATTACTTTGGTACCTTCCTACCAAACTTATGGCAAGGTTTACATCAGGTCTGGTACATAGCATAGCATACATGATAGACCCTATGGCCGAGGCATAGGGGACGACACTCATCTTTTATCTATCTTCTGCCGTGGTCGGGCATTGAGCCATGCTCAATCTCGTACCTTGTAATACAGTCAAGAACCCCTTCTTTGACTGATCCATATTGAACTTCTTCAATATCTTTTCAAGGTATGTACTCTGTGAAAGACCAATGAGGCGTCTCGATCTATCTCTATAGATCTTGATGCCTAATATGTAAGCAGCTTCTCCAAGATCCTTCATTGAAAAACACTTGTTCAAGTAGGCCTTTATGCTTTCCAAGAATTCTATATCATTTCCCATCAACAGTGTGTCATCCACATACAATATGAGAAATGCTACAGAGCTCCCACTCACTTTCTTGTAAATGCAGGCTTCTCCATAAGTCTGCGTAAACCCAAACGCTTTGATCATCAAAACGAATGTTCCAACTCTGAGATGCTTGCACCAGCCCATAGATCAAGCGTTGGAGCTTGCACACCTTGTCAGCATTCTTAGGATCGACAAAACCTTCCGGCTGCATCATATACAATTCTTCCTTAAGGAAACCATTAAGGAATGTCGTTTTGACGTCCATTTGCCATATCTCATAATCATAGAATGCGGCAATTGCTAACATGATTCGGACGGACTTCAGCTTCACTACGGGTGAGAAAGTCTCATCGTAGTCAACCCCTTGAACTTGTTGATAACCCTTAGCGACAAGCCGAGCTTTATAGATGGTTACATTACCATCCGCGTCTATCTTCTTCTTAAAGATCCATTTATTTTCTATGGCTCGCCGATCATCGGGCAAGTCAGTCAAAGTCCATACTTCGTTTTCATACATGGATCCTATCTCGGATTTCATGGCTTCCAGCCATTTGTCAGAATCTGGGCCCGCCATCGCTTCCTCATAGTTCGAAGGTTCACCATTGTCTAACAACATGATTTCCAGGACAGGGTTGCCGTACCACTCTGGTGTGGAACGTGTCCTTGTGGACCTATGAAGTTCAGTAGCAACTTGATCTGAAGTTTCATGATCATCATCATTAACTTCCTCTCTAGTCGGTGCAGGCACCTCAGGAACATTTTCTTGAGCTGCGCCACTCTCCGGTTCAAGAGGTAATACTTCATCAAGTTCTACTTTCCTCCCACTTACTTCTTTCGAGAGAAACTATTTCTCTAGAAAGGATCCATTCTTGGCAACAAAGATCTTGCCTTCGGATCTGAGGTAGAAGGTATACCCAATAGTTTCTTTAGGGTATCCTATGAAGACGCATTTTTCCGATTTGGGTTTGAGCTTTTCAGGTTGAAGTTTCTTGACATAAGCATCCCATACCCAAACTTTTAGAAACGACAGCTTAGGTTTCTTCCCAAATCACAATTCATACGGTGTTGTCTCAACGGATTTCGATGGAGCCCTATTTAAAGTGAATGCAGCAGTCTCTAAAGCATAGCCCCAAAATGACAGCGGTAGATCGGTAAGAGACATCATAGATCGCACCATATCCAATAGAGTGCGATTACGACGTTCGGACACACCATTACGCTGAGGTGTTCTAGGCGGCGTGAGTTGTGGAACTATTCCACATTTCCTTAAGTGTGTGCCAAATTCGTGACTCAAGTATTCTCCCCCATGATCTGATCGCAAGAACTTGATTTTCCTGTCACGTTGATTCTCAACCTCACTCTGAAATTCCTTGAACTTTTCAAAGGTCTCAGACTTGTGTTTCATTAAGTAGACATACCCATATCTACTCAAGTCATCAGTGAGGGTGATAACATAATGATAGCCACCGCGAGCCTCAACACTCATTGAACCGCACACATCAGTATGTATAATTTCCAATAAGTTGGTTGCTCGCTCCATTGTTCCTGAGAATGGAGTCTTGGTCATTTTACCCATAAGACACGGTTCGCACGTGTCAAATGATTCGTAATCAAGAGACTCCAAAAGTCCATCTGCATGGAGCTTCTTCATGCGTTTGACACCTATGTGACCAAGGCGGCAGTGCCACAAGTATGTGGGACTATCACTATCAACCTTACATCTTTTGGTATTCACACTATGAATATGTGTAACATTACGCTCGAGATTCAATAAGAATAAACCATTCACCAGCGGAGCATGACCATAAAACATATCTCTCATATAAATAGAATAACCATTATTCTTGGATTTAAATGAGTAGCCATCTCGAATTAAACGAGATCCTGATACAATGTTCATGCTCAAAGCTGGCACTAAATAACAATTATTGAGGTTCAAAACTAATCCCGTAGGTAAATGTAGAGGCAGCGTGCCGACGGCGATCACATCGACCTTGGAGCCATTCCCGACGCGCATCGTCACCTTGTCCTTCGCCAGTCTCCGCTTATTTCGTAGCTCCTGCTTCGAGTTACAAATGTGAGCAACCGTACCGGTATCAAATACCCAGGAGCTACTACGAGTACTAGTAAGGTACACATCAATTACATGTATATCATATATACCTTTAGTGTTGCCGGCCTTCTTGTCCGCTAAGTATTTGGGGCAGTTCCGCTTCCAGTGACCACTTCCCTTGCAATAAAAACACTCAGTCTCAGGCTTGGGTCCATTCTTTGACTTCTTCCCGGCAGCTTGCTTACCGGGCGCGGCAACTCCCTTGCCGTCCTTCTTGAAGTTCTTTTTACCCTTGCCTTTCTTGAACTTAGTGGTTTTATTCACCATCAACACTTGATGTTTCTTTTTGATTTCCACCTCCGCTGATTTCAGCATTGAATATACCTCAGGAATGGTCTTTTCCATCCCCTGCATATTGAAGTTCGTCACAAAGCTCTTGTAGCTTGGTGGAAGCGACTGAAGGATTCTGTCAATGACCGCGTCATCCGGGAGATTAACTCCCAGCTGAGTCAAGCGGTTATGCAACCCAGACATTTTGAGTATGTGCTCACTGACATAACTATTTTCCTCCATCTTACAACTGAAGAACTTGTCGGAGACTTCATATCTCTCGACCCGGGCATGAGCTTGGAAAACCATTTTCAGCTCTTCGAACATCTCATATGCTCCGTGTCTCAAAACGCTTTTGGAGCCCCGGTTCTAAGCTGTAAAGCATGCCGCACTGAACGAGGGAGTAATCATCAGCACGTGACTGCCAAGCGTTCATAACGTCTTGGTTCTCTGGGATGGGTGCGTCACCTAGCGGTGCTTCTAGGACATAATATTTCTTGGCAGCTATGAGAATTATCCTCAGGTTCCGGACCCAGTCCGTATAGTTGCTGCCATCATCTTTCAGCTTGGTTTCCTCTAGGAACGCATTGAAGTTGAGGACAACGTGGGCCATTTGATCTACAAGACATATTGTAAAGATTTTAGACTAAGTTCATGATAATTAAGTTCATCTAATCAAATTATTCAATGAACTCCCACTCATATAGACATCCCTATAGTCATCTAAGTAAAACATGATCTGTGTCAACTAGGCCGTGTCCGATCATCACGTGAGACGGACTAGTCAACATCGGTGAACATCTTCATGTTGATCGTATCTTCTATATGACTCATGCTCGACCTTTCGGTCTTTCGTGTTCCGAGGCCATGTATGTACATGCTCGGCTCGTCAAGTCAACCTAAGTGTATTGCATGTGTAAATCTGGCTTACACCCGTTGTATTCGAACGTTAGAATCTATCACACCCGATCATCACGTGGTGCATCGAAACAACGAACCTTCGCAACGGTGCACAGTTAGGGGGAACACCTTCTTGAAATTATTACGAGGAATCATCTTATTTAAGCTATCGTCGTTCTAAGAAAATAAGATGTAAAACATGATAAAAATCACATGCAATCAAATAGTGACATGATATGGCCAATATCATTTGCTCCTTTTGATCTCCATCTTCGGGGCTCCATGATCATCGTTGTCACCGGCATGACACCATGATCTCCATCATCATGATCTCCATCATCGTGTCTTCTTGAAGTTGTCTCGTCATCTATTACTTCTACTACTATGGCTAACGCTTTAGCAATAAACTAAAGTAATTACATGTCGTTTATGTTGACACGCATGTCATAAATAAATTAAGACAACTCATATGGCTCCTGCCGGTTGTCATATTCATCGACATGCAAGTCGTGATTCCTATTACAAGAACATGATCAATCTCATACATCACATATATATCATTCATCACATCCTTTTGGCCATATCACATCACACGGCACATGCTGCAAAAACAAGTTAGACGTCCTCTAATTGTTGTTGCAAGTTTTTACGTGGCTGCTATAGGTTTCTAGCAAGAACGTTTCTTACCTACACCAAAACCACAACGTGATATGCCAATTTCTATTTACCCTTCATAAGGACCCTTTTCATCGAATCCGATCCGACTAAAGTGGGAGAGACAGACACCCGCCAGCCACCTTATGTAACTAGTGCATGTCAATCGGTGGAACCAGTCTCACGTAAGCGTACGTGTAAGGTCGGTCCGGGCCGCTTCATCCCACGATGCCGCCAAATCAAGATAAGACTAGTAGCGGCAAGTAAATTGACAATATCGACGCCCACAACTGCTTTGTGTTCTACTCGTGCATAGAAACTACGCATAAACCTGGCTCATGATGCCACTGTTGGGGAACATAGCAGAATTTTAAAATTTTCTATGCATCACCAAGATCAATCTATGGAGTCATCTAGCAACGAGGGAGAGGGGAGTGCATCTACATACACTTGTAGATCGCGAGCGGAAGCATTCAAGAGAACGGGGTTGATGGAATCGTACTCGTCGTGATCCAAATCATCGATGACCTAGCGCCGAACGGACGGCACCTCCGCGTTCAACACACGTACGGTTGGGAAGACGTCTCCTCCAACTTGATCCAGCAAGGGGGAAGGAGAGGTTGATGGAGATCCAGCAGCACGACGGCGTGGTGGTGGAAGCAACGGTGATCTCGGCAGGGCTTTGCCAAGCTCAGGGAGAGGTAGAAGTGTCACGGGAGGGAGAGGGAGGCGCCAGAGGCTAGGGTGCGGCTTCCCTCCCCCCCCACTATATATAGGACCCCTAGGGGGGCGCCGGCCCTAGGAGATGAGATCTCCAAGGGGGGGCGGCGGCCAAGGGGGTGCAGTGCCCCCCAAGCCAAGTGGGGTGCCCCCCACCCCTAGGGTTTCCAACCCTAGGCACAGGGGGAGGCCCGTGGGGGGCGCACCAGCCCACTAGGAGCTGGTTCCCCTCCCACTTCAGCCCATGGGGCCCTCCGGGATAGGTGGCCCCACCCGGTGGACCCCCGGGACCCTTCTGGTGGTCCCGGTACAATACCAATTACCCCCGAAACTTTCCGATGGCCGAAACTTGACTTCCTATATATAAATCTTCACCTCCGGACCATTCCGGAACTCCTCGTGACGTCCGGGATCTCATCCGGGACTCCGAACAACTTTCGGGTTACCGTATACTAATATCTCAACAACCCTAGCGTCACCGAACCTTAAGTGTGTAGACCCTACGGGTTCGGGAGACACGCAGACATGACCAAGACGACTCTCAGGTCAATAACCAACAGCGGGATCTAGATACCCATGTTGGCTCCCACATGCTCCTTGATGATCTCATCGGATGAACCACGATGTCGAGGATTCAATCAATCCCATACAATTCCCTTTGTCAATGGGTACGTTACTTGCCTAAGACTCGATCGTCGGTATCCCAGTACCTCGTTCAATCTCGTTTACCGGCAAGTCACTTTACTCGTACCGCAATGCATGATCCCATGATCAACCACTTGGTCACATTGAGCTCATTATGATGATGCATTACCGAGTGGGCCCAAAGATACCTCTCCATCATACGGATTGACAAATCCCAGTCTCGATTCGTGCCAACCCAACAGACACTTTCGGAGATACCCGTAGTGTACCTTTATAGTCACCCAGTTACGTTGTGACGTTTGGCACACCCAAAGCACTCCTATGGTATCCGGGAGTTGCACAATCTCATGGTCTAAGGAAATGATACTTGACATTCGGAAAAGCTATAGCAAACGAACTACACGATCTTTAAGCTATGCTTAGGATTGGGTCATGTCCATCACATCATTCTCCTAATGATGTGATCCCGTTATCAATGACATCTAATGCCCATAGTCAGGAAACCATGACTATCTTTTGATCAACGAGCTAGTCAACTAGAGGCTCACTAGGGACGTGTTGTGGTCTATGTATTCACACATGTATTACGATTTCCGGATAACACAATTATAGCATGAACAATAGACAATTATCATGAACAAAGAAATATAATAATAACCATTTTATTATTGCCTCTAGGGCATATTTCCAACATTCCTGAGCAAGCAAGTTGTATGCACACCCACTTAGTTTCTTTTTGAGCTTTCATACACTTATAGCTCTAGTGCATCCGTTGCATGGCAATCCCTACTCACTCACATTGATATCTATTAATGGGCATCTCCATAGCCCGTTGATATGCCTAGTTGATGTGAGACTATCTTCTCCCTTTTTGTCTCCTCCACAACCACAATTATATTCCACCTAAAGTGCTATGTCCATGGCTCACGCTCATGTATTGCGTGAAGATTGAAAAAGTTTGAGAACATCAAAAGTATGAAACAATTGCTTGGCTTGTCATCGGGGTTGTGCATAATTTAAATATTTTGTGTGGTGAAGATGGAGCATAGCCAGACTATATGATTTTGTAGGGATAGCTTTCTTTGACCATGTTATTTTGAGAAGACATGATTGCTTAGTTAGTATGCTTGAAGTATTATTATTTATTATGTCAATATTAAACTTTTGTCTTGAATCTTATGGATCTGAATATTCATACCACAATTAAGAAGAATTACACTAAAATTATGCTAAGTAGCACTCCACATCAAAAATTCTGTTTTTATCATTTACCTAATCGAGGACGAGAAGGAATTAAGCTTGGGGATGCTGATACGTCTCCAACATATCTATAATTTTTGATTGCTCCATGCTATATTATCTACTGTTTTGGATGTTTATCGGCTGTATTATACACTTCTATATCATTTTTTGGGACTAACCTATTAACCCAGAGCCCAGTGCCAGTTTCTGTTTTTACCCTGTTTTAGGGTTTCGAAGAAAAGGAAAATCAAATGGAGTCCAATTGACCTGAAACTTCACGGAACTCATTTTTGGAAGGAAAGTTACCGGATGGACTTGGACCCCGCGTCAGGAGCCAAGGGAGGTGCTCACGAGGGTGGGGGGCACCCCCCCTAGGGCGCGCCCCCGAAGCTCCACCGACGTACTTCCTGCACCCATATATACTCACGTACCCTAAAACTTCCAGAACATAGATTAGATCGGGAGTTCTGCCACCAGAAGCCTCTGTAGCTACCGAAAGCCAATCTAGACCCGTTCCGGCACCCTGCCGGAGGGGGAATCCTTCTCCGGTGGCCATCTTCATCATCCTGGTGCTCTCCATGACGAGGAGGGGGTAGTTCTCCCTCGGGGCTGAGGGTATGTACCAGTAGCTATGTGTTTGATCTCTCTCTCTCTCTCTCGTGTTCTTGAGGTGATACGATCTTGATGTATCGCGAGCTTTGCTATTACATTTGGATCCTATGATGTTTTGTTCCCCCTCTACTCTCTTGTAATGGATTGAGTTTCCCCTTTGAAGTTATCTTATCGGATTGAGTCTTTAAAGATTTGAGAACACTTGATGTATGTCTTGCCGTGCGTATCTGTGGTGACAATGGGATACCACGTGATTCACTTGATGTATGTTTTGGTGATCAACTTGCGAGTTCCACCCATGAACCTATGCATAGGGGTTGGCACACGTTTTCATCGTGATTCTCCGGTAGGAACTTTGGGGCACTCTTTGAGGTCCTATGTGTTGGTTGAATAGATGAATCTGAGATTGTGTGATGCATATCGTATAATCATACCCACGGATACTTGAGGTGACATTGGAGTATCTAGGTGACATTAGGGTTTTGGTTGATTTGTGTCTTAAGGTGTTATTCTGGTACGAACTCTAGGGCTGTTTGTGACACTTATAGGAATATCCCAATGGATTGATTGGAAAGAATAACTTTGAGGTGGTTTCGTACCCTACCATTGTTGGGGATCGTAGCAGAAATTTAAAATTTTCTACGCATGACCAAGATCAATCTATGGAGTAATCCAGCAACAAGGGAAGGGGGGTGCATCTACATACCCTTGTAGATCACTAAGCGGAAGCATTGCAAGAACATGGATGAAGGAGTCGTACTCGTAGCGATTCAGATCGCGGTTGATTCCGATCTAAGTGCCGAACCACGGCGCCTCCGCGTTCAACACACGTGCAGCCCGGTGACGTCTCCTACGCCTTGATCCAGCATGGGGAGAAGGAGAGGTTGGAAAGACTCCGTCCAGCAGCAGCACGACGGCGTGGTGGTGGTGGAGGAGCGCGGAACTCCAGTAGGGCTTCGCCAAGCACTACGAGAGACGAGGAGGGAGAGAGGTAGGGCTGCGCCAAGAGGGAGATGATCTCGTGTATGTTGCAGCCCCCAATACCTCAAGTGTATATAGGGGAAGGGGAGGTGTTGTGTAACACCCTCGATGCGACTATATCTCCCACGTGTCGAGGCACGACTTAGAGGCATAATCGCATTGAAGGCATATGTCGCAAGTTAGGCAATCTTCACAACATCCCATGTAATATGAGTAATAAAGGGGAGAAACATAGTTGGCTTACACTCGCCACGTCAATCAAGTACATAAATAACATTACATCAACCAAACACTCATGGCCCGACTACGGCGCCAAAATAAAAGAGAACCCAACATGCGACACGGTCCCAATCACCCCCAACTGGGCACCACTACTGATCATCAGGAAAGGAAACATAGTATCGTTGAGAGTCCTCGTCGAACTCCCACTTGAGCTCGAGCGCGTCTCCTGGAGCGGAATCATCGGGCCATGCATCTGGTGTAATAGTAATCTGTGAGCCACAGGGACTCAGCAATCTCGCACCCTCGCAATCAAGACTATTTAAGCTTATAGGTAAGGCAAGGTAAATAAGTGGAGCTGCAGCAAGCGACTAGCAAATATGGTGGCTAACTTATTCGCAAAAGAGAGCGAGAAGAGGAGGCAAAGCGCGAGCGAGAAACTAGAGAGAAACCTGCGCAAACATTACTCCAACACCGTGTCCACTTCCCGGACTCCGCCGAGAAGAGGCCATCACGGTAACACACTCAGTTGATTCATTTTAGTTAAGTTAAGGTTCGAGTTATCTACAACCGGACATTAACAAATTCCCATCTGCCCATAACCGCGGGCACGGCTTTCAAAAGTTCAATCCCTGTAGGGGAGTCCCAACTTAGCCCATGACAAGCTCTCACGGTCAACAAAGGAATAGACCTCCTCCCAAGACGTTCCGATCAGACTCGGTATCTCAGTTATTCAAGACACTTCGATAGGTTAAAACAAGACCAGCAACACCGCCCGAATGTGCCGACAAATCCCGATAGGAGCTGCACATATCTCTTTCTCAGGGCACACTCAGATTGTCCTAGGTACGGGTAGGCCAGCCCAGAGTTGCCCCTGGTGGCCACCGGTAGCTGACAGGTGGACCAACACTCAGAGGAGCACTGGCCCAGGGGGGGTTAAAATAAGATGACCCTTGAGTCTGCAGAACCCAAGGGAAAGAAAAGGCTAGGTGGCGAATGGTAAAACCAATGTTGGGCATTGCTGGAAAAGCTTTAATCAAGGCGAACTATCAAGGGGTTCCCATTATAACCCAACCGTGTAAGGAACACAAAATCTGGGAACATAACACCGATATGACGGAAACTAGGGCGGCAAGAGTGGAACAAAACACTAGGCGAGAGGCCGAGCCTTCCACCCTTTACCAAGTATATAGATGCATTAAGATAACATAGCAATATAATGATATCCCAACAAGTAAATAAATGTTCCAACAAGGAACGACCTTCAATCTTCACCTGCAACTAGCAACGCTATAAGAGGGGCTGAGCAAAGCGGTAACATAGCCAATCAACGGTTTGCTAGGACATGGTGAGTTAGAGGTTTGACATGGCAATTTGGGAGGCTTGAAAGCAAGTGGTAGGCATCGTAGCATTGGCATGGCAAAAGAGCGAGCAAACTAGCATAGCAAAGATAGTAGTGATTTCGAGGGTATGATCATCTTGCCTGCACAGTTGTCAGAGTTGACTGGATCCTCGAAAGCAAACTCAACGGGCTCCTTGTTAGCGAACTCGTATCCCGACTCTACCCAAACAAGACAAACAAACAACAAGGGCACAATCAACCACGTGCAAGGATCAAGCAATATGATGCAAAGATGATATGCTATGCGGGATGCGATGCGGGATGCAAAATGCAAGATAAGACAGGATATGCATGAACCTGGCCTCAACTTGGAAATCCAAATGTGCCATTGGAAAGATGAGATGAAATCGCTTGAAAACGATATAAAGAACGTCGGAATCAGAGTTACGGTTTGGAAATGGCAAGCGATTCAAAAATGACACCGGTCTGCAATTTACAGCAAGTAGGCATCTAAATGCAAAGAGATGAACAAGCTACAGCACTCAAACATGGCATAAAAAATACATGGCAGGGATGCATTCAAGATGCTTAACAAAAGTCTAGCACTAAGCTACGGCCAAATCATCCATTAACAGGTTCAAACAAGCATGGCAAAAATGCATATGGCAAACAGATTTCAGACTTAGTGAAATTAACACTTGTCTGGAATTTCAGATCAGGTAGCACACTTTGGAGCAACAAAACTACATGCTACAGGACCTGAACATGGTAAAGTAAAGCATGGCATGGAACTACTCAAAGAGCTTAACAAAAGTCCCTTAGTGACCTTGAGCCAAAAGGGATCAGAAAATACAATTGCAAGCATGTGAACATAGCAAAAACATAATCAGTTTTCAGACTTAGTGAAAACTGGCACATGCTGAAACAGATATCAAGTAGGCATGTTTACGAGCTCGATGCACTCACTACAGAGCAATTCATGGCAAGACAATCATACATCCATCAAGAAGGCACAAAATTCAAGATAGACATGGCAAGAACAATAGCATAGCATGCATGGATCAACTACAACATCATCGGCAAAATTGCAAACAAGTTGACAATCTGCCCAGATTCACAAAGTAGCAAAAGTAGAGCTCGATTGACTCAAGCTAGGGTGCTCCATAATTGCAAACAAAGACATGGATGGATATAGAACTACAATATTAACAAAACATCCCTACTAATCATCCTCAAAAGAGGCACGGATCACTAGGAAACAACAAGAACATATGGCATCATGAGATAAACAGATCAAGGACTTAGTGAAATTGCTAAGTCCCTGAAAACAGAATTACCAAGTGCACCACTTTGCAAGCTTGCATTAGTCACCACACACATCACAAAAATACATGGGTTGCACCTCTTGAAAGATGACAAAACCCTTAACAAAACATATGTAGAACTCACGGGCATATCTTGCACACATTAATCATGGCAAAAATGACAAAAACCTAAATGGAGCAGCAGATCTGACAATAATCTCAAGTAGACCTCTTCTAACAGCATTTCGGGCATCAAGATGAACTCAAATGAAAATGATGCAATGGAAAGAAATGATGTGCTCTCTGATATGAACATTTTTATATGCTATATGCATGAATTGGAGCTAAGGATGCAAAGTTACGGGGCCACGAACATGAGCACTTGGATTTGAGAAATCTGGGGACTTCAAAGAAAAATCAACCTCTCAGATCTAGGGTTTCGGCGGGCACGCGAACCGAGGTGGGATCCGAGCTCGCCGGAGATGCCCTGTTCATCGGAGTTCGTCGAAGACGCCGATGGTGGCCGGATCCGGTGGATGGAGACGCAGAGGCGGCGGAGGGGCGCGGTTCCGGGGCGGTGAGGCGGCG
>NC_041382.1:635050889-635060580 GCF_002162155.2 Triticum dicoccoides | reverse complement strand
CCGGGCTGCGTTGGGCGGAGGCGGCTGGAGGCGGCGAGGCGGCAAAGGGCGCGGGCGTCGGGGAGCCTGCGGGGCGGCGGCGGCCTGGAGCGTGCCGGGGAGGGCCCCGCCCGGGCCTGGCGGGCCGGCGTCGGTGGGAGGCGGCCGGCGGCCACGTGGCACGAGCCGATTTGCCGTGGGTGGCGGCGGCGGCTTTGTCCGGCCGGAACGGACACATCCGGCGCGGCAGGAGGAGGAGGAGATAGGGTTAGGGGTGGAGAGATCCGAAAATTTCGGGAGAGGTCTATATATAGGCATAGGGGGAGCTAGGAGAGTCCAAATGAGGTGCGGTTTCCGGCCACGTGATCGTGATCGAACACTCTAGATGATGGAGCAGGTTTAGGTTGGTTTTGGGCTAAATTTGAGGGGTGTTGGGCTGCAACACACACGAGGCCTTTTCGGTCCCTCGGTTAACCGTTGGAGTATCAAACAAAGTCCAAATGATACGAAACTTGACAGGCGGCCTACCGGTAGTAAACCAAGGCCGCTTGGCAAGTCTCGGTCCAATCCGGAAATGTTTAATCCCCACACACGAAAGAAAGGTAGAAATGACCACCAGAGGAGAACGAAGCGCCGGAATGCAAAACGGACAACGGGGAAAATGCTCGAATACATGAGACGAACACGCATGCAAATGCAATGCACATGATGACATGATATGAGATGCATGACAATGACAACAACACACGGAGACAAAAACCCGAACCCGAGGAAATAAAATAACTTAACGCCGGAAACGGCAAGAGTTGGAGTACAAATTGGGAAAGTTACATCCGGGGTGTTACAACACTCCACCACTACGAAAGGATCTCGTCCCGAGATCTAGGACTGAAAGAACGTCGGGTACTCAGAACGGAGGTGATCCTCGCGTTCCCAGGTAGCTTCACGGTCGGAATGGTGTGACCACTTGACTTTGAGAAATTTGATTGACTTGTTGCGAGTCTTGCGTTCAGTCTCTTCGAGAATAGCAACTGGGTGCTCACGATAGGAGAGATCTTCTTGGAGCTCAATGTCCTCGAAGTTGACGGTGTGGTCAGGAGTCTTGAAGCACTTTCGGAGCTAAGAGACATGGAACACGTCATGAACATTTGCAAAGTTTGAAGGAAGCTCGACTTGATAGGCGAGGTCGCCTCTCTTGCTGACAATCTTGAAAGGTCCCACGTATCTAGGGGCAAGCTTCCCTTTGATACCGAAGCGACGAGTACCTTTCATAGGAGAGACGCGGAGGTAAACATGATCTCCGATCTCGAAAGCCAAATCACGATGCTTACTATCACAGTAGCTCTTTTGACGGGATTGGGCTGCTTTGAGGTTATCACGAATGACTTTGCACATTTCCTCTGCCTCTGTGATTAAGTCATTACCCAAAAGCTGACGTTCACCGGTTTCAGACCAGTTGAGAGGGGTACGGCACTTCCTGCCATATAGGATTTCAAATGGGGCCTTGCCCGAACTTGCTTGAAAACTGTTGTTGTAGGAGAATTCAGCATAAGGAAGACAATCCTCCCACTTCATGCCGAAGGAGATCACACAAGCCCTGAGCATATCTTCAAGAATCTGGTTGACACGCTCGACTTGACCGCTAGTTTGAGGATGGAAAGTTGTGCTGAAGCGGATGTTGGTGCCCATGGCCTTATGAAAAGAATCCCAAAACTTAGAGGTAAAGATGCTGCCACGGTCTGAAGAGATCACCTGTGGAATACCGTGTAGAGAGACAATACGAGAGGTATAGAGTTCCACCAATTGAGCTGCAGTGATCGACTCTTTGATAGGCAGAAAATGAGCCACTTTGGTGAGTTTGTCGATGACAACGAATATAGCATCATTGCCATGCTTGGACTTTGGAAACCCAGTCACGAAGTCCATTTCAATGTGGTCAAACTTCCATTCTGGAATGGCAAGAGGTTGGAGGAGACCTGCTGGCCTTTGGTGTTCTGCCTTCACTCTTCTGCAAACATCACATTCATTCACGAATTGAGCGATCTCGCGCTTCATTCGAGTCCACCAATAAGCTTGCTTAAGGTCCTGATACATCTTCGTGCTCCCAGGGTGGATGGAGAGGAGAGAATTGTGAGCCTCGTTCATGATCACTTTACGAAGGTCACCTTTGGGTACAACAATACGATCCTCGAAGAAGAGAGTGTCCTTGTCATCAAGGCGGTAGCACTTGTACTTGGGTTGACTCTTGGCAATCCCAATCTTCACCTTTTTCACCATAGCATCAAGAAGCTGAGCTTGGCGAATCTGGTCTTCCAAGGTAGGAGAGACTTGAAGGTTGGCGAGGAAACCTTGAGGAACAACTTGGTGATTAAGTTTGCGGAAAGCTTCACAAAGCTCGGGTTGATAAGGCTTGAGAATCAGACTGTTGCAGTAAGCCTTCCTGCTCAATGCGTCAGCAATCACATTGGCCTTGCCTGGAGTATACTCGATACTCGGATTATACTCTTGAATCATTTTGACCCATCGAGTTTGCTTGAGGTTGAGATTAGGCTGAGTGAAAATGTACTTGAGACTCTTCTGATCAGTGAAAATGTCCACTTTTCTTCCCAATAAGAGATGTCTCCAAGTCAAAAGAGCATGCACTACTGCCGCTAACTCGAGATCATGAGTGGGGTAGTTCTTCTCATTGGGCTTCAACTGGCGAGGGGTATAAGCAACAACTTTCTTTTCTTGCATCAATACTGCGCCAAGACCTTGGAGAGAGGCATCACAAAAGACCTCGTACGGCTTGGATTCATCAGGCGGAGTCAGAACTGGAGCAGTGATCAATTTCTCTTTCAAAGTGTTGAAAGCAATATCACACTCCGGAGACCAAACGTACTTGACGTGCTTCTGAAGAAGATTTGAGAGAGGCTTCGCGATCTTAAAAAAGTTTTCAATGAATCTTCGGCAATAGCTTGCGAGACCGAGGAAGCTACGGAGTTGCTTCATGTTCTGAGGAGGTTCCCAATTCACAATTGCGGACACCTTCTCAGGATTCACGGCAATGCCCTTGGCAGAGATGATATGACCAAGATAAAGAACCTCATCGAGCCAAAATTTTCACACTTGGAGAACTTGGCGTAGAACTGATGCTCTCTGAGCTTATCAAGAACCAAACGCAAGTGCTTGGCATGATCTTCCTTGTTCTTGGAGAAAACCAGAATGTCGTCGAGATAGACCAAAACGAAGTCATTGGTGTAGGCGTT
This sequence comes from Triticum dicoccoides, assembly GCF_002162155.2. Classification (NCBI taxonomy): domain Eukaryota; kingdom Viridiplantae; phylum Streptophyta; class Magnoliopsida; order Poales; family Poaceae; genus Triticum; species Triticum dicoccoides. The sequence continues at coordinate 635,057,353 of NC_041382.1, read as the reverse complement.
GAAGATGAAGTTCATCATGCGAGAGAATGTCGGAGGAGCGTTGACGAGGCCAAAAGACATGACAGTGTATTCATATGAACCATAGCTTGTCCTGAAAGCCGTCTTGGGAATATCTTGCTCACGGATTCGAATCTGATGATAACCCATACGGAGATCAATCTTGGAGAATACTTGGGCACCTTTGAGTTGTTCGAACAGCTCATTGATGTTGGGAAGTGGGTATTTGTTCTTGATGGTCTTCTTGTTCAATGGACGGTAATCAACACAAAGTCGGTCCGTGCCATCCTTCTTCTTCACAAAAAGAACCCCACAACCCCATGAAGAAGAACTAGGCCGGATGAGACCCATTCTCTCTTGAATATCGAGTTGCTTCTTCAGCTCCTTCAACTCTTCAGGTCCGAGCTTGTAAGGACGCTTGCACACGGTTTTCGTGCCAGGCTCAAGATCAATAACGAATTCAACTAGCCGGTGCGGAGGCATTCCTGGAAGCTCTTCTCGAAATACGTCTTGATATTCGCAAACGACTGGAATTTGCGAGATAGCATCCAGTTCACCCTTCTCATTGAGAGAAAACAGACGGATTGTATCATCACGAGTGGCAAAGACAATTACATCCTCAGACGAATGAGTCAATTGAATCTTCCTGGCTGCACAATCAAGATGTGCCTTGTGCTTAGAAAGCCAATCCATCCTGAGAATAAGATCAATATCTGAGTTACCAAGAACCATCGGAGAAGAGAGAAACTTGTAATCGCCCAACGTGATAGAGATATCGGGAGCAACCAAGCTAGAAGTCAAAAGCTTGCCGGGAGAAACAACTTGCATGACTTTGGGCATGATCTCAGTATCAACATTGTGCTTCGATGCAAAAGGGCGTGACAAGAAAGAATGCAATGCACCAGTGTCAAAAAGAACTTTTGCAGGAATATCGTTAACTGGAAGGTTACCCATGATGACATCTGACGAGTCCTCTGCCTGAGCTGCATTCATCAAATTGACCTTGGCGGACTTGGGGTTATGCTTGACCACAGCTATACTTGCCGATCTCACAGGAGGAGGAGGAGGAAGACGCCTCTGGTTGAAACACTTGTTGGCATAGTGACCCTTCTGTTGGCACTTGTTGCACGTGACCTCTGAAAACGGACGGTGATACGGAGCACTCGATCTTGGAGCTTGAGACAAAGTCTTGTTCTGAAAGCCAGGGTTGGGTGGGTGGGAAGAACCACTGCCACCTTTGCTCTTCTGCTGATACGGCTGACGGAACGGAGGAGGAGGAAGCCAATACTTCTGCTGCTTGGCCACTAGAGTAGAGGAAGAAGGAGTAGCATCTCTGACTCACTTCTTGGAAGCATCACACCTCAACTGAGCAGCCTCTTGCTTCAATGCCATGTTGTAGAACTCACCGTATCTCAAGGGCTCAAAGAGAACAAGAGCTAGCTGAATTTCTTCTCTGAGACCACCCCTGAACTGGTATATCATGCTCTTCTCATCAGGGACGTCCTGCTTGGCAAAGCGGGCGAGCTTCTGAAACAACTTGTTGTAGTCATAGACAGACAAAGAGCCTTGCTTCAGGTTACGGAATTCCTCATGCTTGCTTTCAACCACACTCTGAGGAATGTGATGAGCTCAGAAATCTCGACGAAAATCATCCCAAGTGATAACACGTCCACCTCTGGAATCCTTGTATTGCTGGAACCATTCTGCAGCTTGATCTTTGAGTTGGAAGGAAACAAACTTAACAAAGTCCTCAGGCCTGACGTTACTGCACTCGAAATGCTTGCACAGATCCACAAGCCAATCGTCAGCATTGGTTGCCTCAACACAATTGCTGAAAGTCTTTGGCCCGTTAGCAAGGAACTGGTTGAGTGTAGCAAAGTGATTCTGATTGTTGCCTTGATTCCCTTGGTTGCCTTGATTGCGCTCTTGGAGAATTTGCATGATCAACTGTGTGTTTGCATTGGTTGCGGCCATCACAGCTTGCCATGCCTCTGGAGGAGGTGGAGGTGGTGGCGGATCAGGATTCAGAGTCGTGCGCATTGGAGGAGCCATCCTGAAGAGGTTGACCACCATTAGCACATTGATAGACAATTATTGAAGCTGAATCCAACGGAATGAAAATTGCAACATATAGTCTTCACATCCGAACAAAATGAACGAATGCATTCCTTTTGAAATGGTCACATATCCATAAATTGAGAAGCCACGTAGAATTTAAGGTAGAGAAATAAATCAACAAGGTACGGATCAAGAACGAATAATCGGTAAGAAATCCCAATCTCAAACCAACTATCCGTGGAAGAAGAACTAGATCTACAAGAATTCCCACCTATGAAACTCCCGAACCTTTCCGGTTATGCAATCAGGTGTTGGGGATACAGGGGAAGCATAATATCTCACCCAAATCTAACAAACCCTACATCCAGCTGTATCCATCCTTCAACACATAATCGAGAAAAACTTCAGAAACCATCTACCCCAACCTTCGAAAAGCATCTGTTATACAAGTTATGGCGATACTCCCGAACTCCCGCCCCAGTACTGGGTGGCGTCGAGGTTATCTCACCAACGAACTGCATAAAAGAGATTTTCGATGTCGGCGTACTAAACTCAGGTATTCCAGAACTGCAACAATAAAATTATGATGACAACACCTCAGAGCTCAACTTCCCGGGACACTTCCACTAAACCCCTGACAGGAGGCACCAAGACAATGTTCTCATCATAAAACCATCGGAACGATTCCAAGATACCCGCGTGATCCTAAATTTTTTTTAGTGAAATTTGAGAAGAAAAGAGTCAAAACTCTACGTCAGGATGCCTTACCAGAGTGATGAGGAGACTGGGAAGTAAAAAGAATTCCTAAACTCTCCGATATATAATTCCTAAATGACTCAAAACATTTTTCTAGACACAACCCGGCCGCTAAAAACGATCAAGCAATGGGGCTCCTAAGGTCGGGGAAGGCTCTGATTACCAACTTGTAACACCCTCGATGCGACTATATCTCCCACGTGTCGAGGCACGACTTAGAGGCATAATCGCATTGAAGGCATATGTCGCAAGTTAGGCAATCTTCACAACATCCCATGTAATATGAGTAATAAAGGGGAGAAACATATTTGGCTTACACTCGCCACGTCAATCAAGTACATAAATAACATTACATCAACCAAACACTCATGGCCCGACTACGGCTCCAAAATAAAAGAGAACCCAACATGCGACACGGTCCCAATCACCCCCAACTGGGCACCACTACTGATCATCAGGAAAGGAAACATAGTATCGTTGAGAGTCCTCGTCGAACTCCCACTTGAGCTCGAGCGTGTCTCCTGGAGCGGAATCATCGGGCCCTGCATCTGGTGTAATAGTAATCTGTGAGCCACAGGGACTCAGCAATCTCGCACCCTCGCAATCAAGACTATTTAAGCTTATAGGTAAGGCAAGGTAAATAAGTGGAGCTGCAGCAAGCGACTAGCAAATATGGTGGCTAACTTATTCGCAAAAGAGAGCGAGAAGAGGAGCCAAAGCGCGAGCGAGAAACTAGAGAGCAACCTGCGCAAACATTACTCCAACACCGTGTCCACTTCCCGGACTCCGCCGAGAAGAGGCCATCACGGTAACACACTCAGTTGATTCATTTTAGTTAAGTTAAGGTTCGAGTTATCTACAACCGGACATTAACAAATTCCCATCTGCCCATAACCGCGGGCACGGCTTTCAAAAGTTCAATCCCTGCAGGGGAGTCCCAACTTAGCCCATGACAAGCTCTCACGGTCAACAAAGGAATAGACCTCCTCCCAAGACGTTCCGATCAGACTCGGTATCTCAGTTATTCAAGACACTTCGATAGGTTAAAACAAGACCAGCAACACCGCCCGAATGTGCCGACAAATCCCGATAGGAGCTGCACATATCTCTTTCTCAGGGCACACTCATATTGTCCTAGGTACGGGTAGGCCAGCCCAGAGTTGCCCCTGGTGGCCACCGGTAGCTGACAGGTGGACCAACACTCAGAGGAGCACTGGCCCAGGGGGGGTTAAAATAAGATGACCCTTGAGTCTGCAGAACCCAAGGGAAAGAAAAGGCTAGGTGGCGAATGGTAAAACCAATGTTGGGCATTGCTGGAAAAGCTTTAATCAAGGCGAACTATCAAGGGGTTCCCATTATAACCCAACCGTGTAAGGAACACAAAATCTGGGAACATAACACCGATATGACGGAAACTAGGGCGGCAAGAGTGGAACAAAACACTAGGCGAGAGGCCGAGCCTTCCACCCTTTACCAAGTATATAGATGCATTAAGATAACATAGCAATATAATGATATCCCAACAAGTAAATAAATGTTCCAACAAGGAACGGCCTTCAATCTTCACCTGCAACTAGCAACGCTATAAGAGGGGCTGAGCAAAGCGGTAACATAGCCAATCAACGGTTTGCTAGGACATGGTGAGTTAGAGGTTTGACATGGCAATTTGGGAGGCTTGAAAGCAAGTGGTAGGCATCGTAGCATTGGCATGGCAAAAGAGCGAGCAAACTAGCATAGCAAAGATAGTAGTGATTTCGAGGGTATGATCATCTTGCCTGCACAGTTGTCAGAGTTGACTGGATCCTCGAAAGCAAACTCAACGAGCTCCTTGTTAGCGAACTCGTATCCCGACTCTACCCAAACAAGACAAACAAACAACAAGGGCACAATCAACCACGTGCAAGGATCAAGCAATATGATGCAAAGATGATATGCTATGCGGGATGCGATGCGGGATGCAAAATGCAAGATAAGACAGGATATGCATGAACCTGGCCTCAACTTGGAAATCCAAATGTGCCATTGGAAAGATGAGATGAAATCGCTTGAAAACGATATAAAGAACGTCGGAATCAGAGTTACGGTTTGGAAATGGCAAGCGATTCAAAAATGACACCGGTCTGCAATTTACAGCAAGTAGGCATCTAAATGCAAAGAGATGAACAAGCTACAACACTCAAACATGGCATAAAAAATACATGGCAGGGATGCATTCAAGATGCTTAACAAAAGTCTAGCACTAAGCTACGGCCAAATCATCCATTAACAGGTTCAAACAAGCATGGCAAAAATGCATATGGCAAACAGATTTCAGACTTAGTGAAATTAACACTTGTCTGGAATTTCAGATCAGGTAGCACACTTTGGAGCAACAAAACTACATGCTACAGGACCTGAACATGGTAAAGTAAAGCATGGCATGGAACTACTCAAAGAGCTTAACAAAAGTCCCTTAGTGACCTTGAGCCAAAAGGGATCAGAAAATACAATTGCAAGCATGTGAACATAGCAAAAACATAATCAGTTTTCAGACTTAGTGAAAACTGGCACATGCTGAAACAGATATCAAGTAGGCATGTTTACGAGCTCGATGCACTCACTACAGAGCAAGTCATGGCAAGACAATCATACATCCATCAAGAAGGCACAAAATGCAAGATAGACATGGCAAGAACAATAGCATAGCATGCACGGATCAACTACAACATCATCGGCAAAATTGCAAACAAGTTGACAATCTGCCCAGATTCACAAAGTAGCAAAAGTAAAGCTCGATTGACTCAAGCTAGGGTGCTCCATAATTGCAAACAAAGACATGGATGGATATAGAACTACAATATTAACAAAACATCCCTACTGATCATCCTCAAAAGAGGCACGGATCACTAGGAAACAACAAGAACATATGGCATCATGAGATAAACAGATCAAGGACTTAGTGAAATTGCTAAGTCCCTGAAAACAGAATTACCAAGTGCACCACTTTGCAAGCTTGCACTAGTCACCACACACATCACAAAAATACATGGGTTGCACCTTTTGAAAGATGACAAAACCCTTAACAAAACATATGTAGAACTCACGGGCATATCTTGCACACATTAATCATGGCAAAAATGACAAAAACCTAAATGGAGCAGCAGATCTGACAATAATCTCAAGTAGACCTCTTCTAACAGCATTTTGGGCATCAAGATGAACTCAAATGAAAATGATGCAATGGAAAGAAATGATGTGCTCTCTGATATGAACATTTTTATATGCTATATGCATGAATTGGAGCTAAGGATGCAAAGTTACGGGGCCATGAACATGAGCACTTGGATTTGAGAAATCTGGGGACTTCAAAGAAAAATCAACCTCTCAGATCTAGGGTTTCGGTGGGCACGCGAACCGAGGTGGGATCCGAGCTCGCCGGAGATGCCCTGTTCACCGGAGTTCGTCGAAGACGACGGTGGTGGCCAGATCCGGTGGATGGAGACGCAGAGGCGGCGGAGGGGCGCGGTTCCGGGGCGGTGAGGCGGCGCGCACCGGGCAGCGGGGCGGCGCCGGGTGGAGGCGGCGAGGCGGCGGCGCGCTCCGGCCGGGCTGCGTTGGGCGGAGGCGGCTGGAGGCGGCGAGGCGGCAAAGGGCGCGGGCGTCGGGGAGCCTGC
>NC_041382.1:635016212-635050265 GCF_002162155.2 Triticum dicoccoides | reverse complement strand
CTGGAGCGTGCCGGGGAGGGCCCCGCCCGGGCCTGGCGGGCCGGCGTCGGTGGGAGGCGGCCGGCGGCCACGTGGCACGAGCCGATTTGCCGTGGGTGGCGGCGGCGGCTTTGTCCGGCCGGAACGGACACATCCGGCGCGGCAGGAGGAGGAGGAGCTAGGGTTAGGGGTGGAGAGATCCGAAAATTTCGGGAGAGGTCTATATATAGGCATAGGGGGAGCTAGGAGAGTCCAAATGAGGTGCGGTTTCCGGCCACGTGATCGTGATCGAACACTCTAGATGATGGAGCAGGTTTAGGTTGGTTTTGGGCTAAATTTGAGGGGTGTTGGGCTGCAACACACACGAGGCCTTTTCGGTCCCTCGGTTAACCGTTGGAGTATCAAACAAAGTCCAAATGATACGAAACTTGACAGGCGGTCTACCGGTAGTAAACCAAGGCCGCTTGGCAAGTCTCGGTCCAATCCGGAAATGTTTAATCCCCACACACGAAAGAAAGGTAGAAATGAACACCAGAGGAGAACGAAGCGCCGGAATGTAAAACGGACAACGGGGAAAATGCTCGAATACATGAGACGAACACGTATGCAAATGCAATGCACATGATGACATGATATGAGATGCATGACAATGACAACAACACACGGAGACAAAAACCCGAACCCGAGGAAATAAAATAACTTAATGCTGGAAACGGCAAGAGTTGGAGTACAAATTGGGAAAGTTACATCCGGGGTGTTACAACACTCCACCACTACGAAAGGATCTCGTCCCGAGATCTAGGACTGAAAGAACGTCGGGTACTCAGAACGGAGGTGATCCTCGCGTTCCCAGGTAGCTTCACGGTCGGAATGGTGTGACCACTTGACTTTGAGAAATTTGATTGACTTGTTGCGAGTCTTGCGTTCAGTCTCTTTGAGAATAGCAACTGGGTGCTCACGATAGGAGAGATCTTCTTGGAGCTCAATGTCCTCGAAGTTGACGGTGTGGTCAGGAGTCTTGAAGCACTTTCGGAGCTAAGAGACATGGAACACGTCATGAACATTTGCAAAGTTTGAAGGAAGCTCGACTTGATAGGCGAGGTCGCCTCTCTTGCTGACAATCTTGAAAGGTCCCACGTATCTAGGGGCAAGCTTCCCTTTGATACCGAAGCGACGAGTACCTTTCATAGGAGAGACGCGGAGGTAAACATGATCTCCGATCTCGAAAGCCAAATCACGGTGCTTACTATCACAGTAGCTCTTTTGACGGGATTGGGCTGCTTTGAGGTTATCACGAATGACTTTGCACATTTCCTCTGCCTCTGTGATTAAGTCATTACCCAAAAGCTGACGTTCACCGGTTTCAGACCAGTTGAGAGGGGTACGGCACTTCCTGCCATATAGGATTTCAAATGGGGCCTTGCCCGAACTTGCTTGAAAACTGTTGTTGTAGGAGAATTCAGCATAAGGAAGACAATCCTCCCACTTCATGCCGAAGGAGATCACACAAGCCCTGAGCATATCTTCAAGAATCTGGTTGACACGCTCGACTTGACCGCTAGTTTGAGGATGGAAAGTTGTGCTGAAGCGGATGTTGGTGCCCATGGCCTTATGAAAAGAATCCCAAAACTTAGAGGTAAAGATGCTGCCACGGTCTAAAGAGATCACCTGTGGAATACCGTGTAGAGAGACAATACGAGAGGTATAGAGTTCCGCCAATTGAGCTGCAGTGATCAACTCTTTGATCGGCAGAAAATGAGCCACTTTGGTGAGTTTGTCGATGACAACGAATATAGCATCATTGCCATGCTTGGACTTTGGAAACCCAGTCACGAAGTCCATTTCAATGTGGTCAAACTTCCATTCTGGAATGGCAAGAGGTTGGAGGAGACCTGCTGGCCTTTGGTGTTCTGCCTTCACTCTTCTGCAAACATCACATTCATTCACGAATTGAGCGATCTCGCGCTTCATTCGAGTCCACCAATAAGCTTGCTTAAGGTCCTGATACATCTTCGTGCTCCCAGGGTGGATGGAGAGGAGAGAATTGTGAGCCTCGTTCATGATCACTTTACGAAGGTCACCTTTGGGTACAACAATACGATCCTCGAAGAAGAGAGTGTCCTTGTCATCAAGGCGGTAGCACTTGTACTTGGGTTGACTCTTGGCAATCCCAATCTTCACCTTTTTCACCATAGCATCAAGAAGCTGAGCTTGGCGAATCTGGTCTTCCAAGGTAGGAGAGACTTGAAGGTTGGCGAGGAAACCTTGAGGAACAACTTGGTGATTAAGTTTGCGGAAAGCTTCACAAAGCTCGGGTTGATAAGGCTTGAGAATCAGACTGTTGCAGTAAGCCTTCCTGCTCAATGCGTCAGCAATCACATTGGCCTTGCCTGGAGTATACTCGATACTCGGATTATACTCTTGAATCATTTTGACCCATCGAGTTTGCTTGAGGTTGAGATTAGGCTGAGTGAAAATGTACTTGAGACTCTTCTGATCAGTGAAAATGTCCACTTTTCTTCCCAATAAGAGATGTCTCCAAGTCAAAAGAGCATGCACTACTGCCGCTAACTCGAGATCATGAGTGGGGTAGTTCTTCTCATTGGGCTTCAACTGGCGAGGGGTATAAGCAACAACTTTCTTTTCTTGCATCAATACTGCGCCAAGACCTTGGAGAGAGGCATCACAAAAGACCTCGTACGGCTTGGATTCATCAGGCGGAGTCAGAACTGGAGCAGTGATCAATTTCTCTTTCAAAGTGTTGAAAGCAATATCACACTCCGGAGACCAAACGTACTTGACGTGCTTCTGAAGAAGATTTGAGAGAGGCTTCGCGATCTTAAAAAAGTTTTCAATGAATCTTCGGCAATAGCTTGCGAGACCGAGGAAGCTACGGAGTTGCTTCATGTTCTGAGGAGGTTCCCAATTCACAATTGCGGACACCTTCTCAGGATTCACGGCAATGCCCTTGGCAGAGATGATATGACCAAGATAAAGAACCTCATCGAGCCAAAATTTTCACACTTGGAGAACTTGGCGTAGAACTGATGCTCTCTGAGCTTATCAAGAACCAAACACAAGTGCTTGGCATGATCTTCCTTGTTCTTGGAGAAAACCAGAATGTCGTCGAGATAGACCAAAACGAAGTCATTGGTGTAGGCGTTGAAGATGAAGTTCATCATGCGAGAGAATGTCGGAGGAGCGTTGACGAGGCCAAAAGACATGACAGTGTATTCATATGAACCATAGCTTGTCCTGAAAGCCGTCTTGGGAATATCTTGCTCACGGATTCGAATCTGATGATAACCCATACGGAGATCAATCTTGGAGAATACTTGGGCACCTTTGAGTTGTTCGAACAGCTCATTGATGTTGGGAAGTGGGTATTTGTTCTTGATGGTCTTCTTGTTCAATGGACGGTAATCAACACAAAGTCGGTCCGTGCCATCCTTCTTCTTCACAAAAAGAACCCCACAACCCCATGAAGAAGAACTAGGCCGGATGAGACCCATTCTCTCTTGAATATCGAGTTGCTTCTTCAGCTCCTTCAACTCTTCAGGTCCGAGCTTGTAAGGACGCTTGCACACGGTTTTCGTTCCAGGCTCAAGATCAATAACGAATTCAACTGGCCGGTGCGGAGGCATTCCTGGAAGCTCTTCTCGAAAGACGTCTTGATATTCGCAAACGACTGGAATTTGCGAGATAGCATCCAGTTCACCCTTCTCATTGAGAGAAAACAGACGGATTGTATCATCACGAGTGGCAAAGACAATTACATCCTCAGACGAATGAGTCAATTGAATCTGCCTGGCTGCACAATCAAGATGTGCCTTGTGCTTAGAAAGCCAGTCCATCCCGAGAATAAGATCAATATCTGAGTTACCAAGAACCATCGGAGAAGAGAGAAACTTGTAATCGCCCAACGTGATAGAGATATCGGGAGCAACCAAGCTAGAAGTCAAAAGCTTGCCGGGAGAAACAACTTGCATGACTTTGGGCATGATCTCAGTATCAACATTGTGCTTCGATGCAAAAGGGCGTGACAAGAAAGAATGCGATGCACCAGTGTCAAAAAGAACTTTTGCAGGAATATCGTTAACTGGAAGGTTACCCATGATGACATCTGACGAGTCCTCTGCCTGAGCTGCATTCATCAAATTGACCTTGGCGGACTTGGGGTTATGCTTGACCACAGCTATACTTGCCGATCTCACAGGAGGAGGAGGAGGAAGACGCCTCTGGTTGAAACACTTGTTGGCATAGTGACCCTTCTGTTGGCACTTGTTGCACGTGACCTCTGAAAACGGACGGTGATACGGAGCACTCGATCTTGGAGCTTGAGACAAAGTCTTGTTCTGAAAGCCAGGGTTGGGTGGGTGGGAAGAACCACTGCCACCTTTGCTCTTCTGCTGATACGGCTGACGGAACGGAGGAGGAGGAAGCCAATACTTCCGCTGCTTGGCCACTAGAGTAGAGGAAGAAGGAGTAGCATCTCTGACTCACTTCTTGGAAGCATCACACCTCAACTGAGCAGCCTCTTGCTTCAATGCCATGTTGTAGAACTCATCGTATCTCAAGGGCTCAAAGAGAACAAGAGCTAGCTGAATTTCTTCTCTGAGACCACCCCTGAACTGGTATATCATGCTCTTCTCATCAGGGACGTCCTGCTTGGCAAAGCGGGCGAGCTTCTGAAACGACTTGTTGTAGTCATAGACAGACAAAGAGCCTTGCTTCAGGTTACGGAATTCCTCATGCTTGCTTTCAACCACGCTCTGAGGAATGTGATGAGCTCAGAAATCTCGACGAAAATCATCCCAAGTGATAACACGTCCACCTCTGGAATCCTTGTATTGCTGGAACCATTCTGCAGCTTGATCTTTGAGTTGGAAGGAAGCAAACTTAACAAAGTCCTCAGGCCTGACGTTACTGCACTCGAAATGCTTGCACAGATCCACAAGCCAATCGTCAGCATCGGTTGCCTCAACACAATTGCTGAAAGTCTTTGGCCCGTTAGCAAGGAACTGGTTGAGTGTAGCAAAGTGATTCTGATTGTTGCCTTGATTCCCTTGGTTGCCTTGATTGCGCTCTTGGAGAATTTGCATGATCAACTGTGTGTTTGCATTGGTTGCGGCCATCACAGCTTGCCATGCCTCTAGAGGAGGTGGAGGTGGTGGCGGATCAGGATTCGGAGTCGTGCGCATTGGAGGAGCCATCCTGAAGAGGTTGACCACCATTAGCACATTGATAGACAATTATTGAAGCTGAATCCAACGGAATGAAAATTGCAACATATAGTCTTCACATCCGAACAAAATGAACGAATGCATTCCTTTTGAAATGGTCACATATCCATAAATTGAGAAGCCACGTAGAATTTAAGGTAGAGAAATAAATCAACAAGGTACGGATCAAGAACGAATAATTGGTAAGAAATCCCAATCTCAAACCAACTATCCGTGGAAGAAGAACTAGATCTACAAGAATTCCCACCTATGAAACTCCCGAACCTTTCCGGTTATGCAATCAGGTGTTGGGGATACAGGGGAAGCATAATATCTCACCCAAATCTAACAAACCCTACATCCAGCTGTATCCATCCTTCAACACATAATCGAGAAAAACTTCAGAAACCATCTACCTCAACCTTCGAAAAGCATCTGTTATACAAGTTATGGCGATACTCCCGAACTCCCGCCCCAGTACTGGGTGGCGTCGAGGTTATCTCACCAACGAACTGCATAAAAGAGATTTTTTATGTTGGCGTACTAAACTCAGGTATTCCAGAACTGCAACAATAAAATTATGATGACAACACCTCAGATCTCAACTTCCCGGGACACTTCCACTAAACCCCTGACAGGAGGCACCAAGACAATGTTCTCATCATAAAACCATCGGAACGATTCCAAGATACCCGCGTGATCCTAAATTTTTTTTAGTGAAATTTGAGAAGAAAAGAGTCAAAACTCTACGTCAGGATGCCTTACCAGAGTGATGAGGAGACTGGGAAGTAAAAAGAATTCCTAAACTCTCCGATATATAATTCCTAAATGACTCAAAACATTTTTCTAGACACAACTCGGCCGCTAAAAACGATCAAGCAATGGGGCTCCTAAGGTCGGGGAAGGCTCTGATTACCAACTTGTAACACCCTCGATGCGACTATATCTCCCACGTGTCGAGGCACGACTTAGAGGCATAATCGCATTGAAGGCATATGTCGCAAGTTAGGCAATCTTCACAACATCCCATGTAATATGAGTAATAAAGGGGAGAAACATATTTGGCTTACACTCGCCATGTCAATCAAGTATATAAATAACATTACATCAACCAAACACTCATGGCCCGACTACGGCTCCAAAATAAAAGAGAACCCAACATGCGACACGGTCCCAATCACCCCCAACTGGGCACCACTACTGATCATCAGGAAAGGAAACATAGTATCGTTGAGAGTCCTCGTCGAACTCCCACTTGAGCTCGAGCGCGTCTCCTGGAGGGGAATCATCAGGCCCTGCATCTGGTGTAATAGTAATCTGTGAGCCACAGGGACTCAGCAATCTCGCACCCTCGCAATCAAGACTATTTAAGCTTATAGGTAAGGCAAGGTAAATAAGTGGAGCTGCAGCAAGCGACTAGCAAATATGGTGGCTAACTTATTCGCAAAAGAGAGCGAGAAGAGGAGGCAAAGCGCGAGCGAGAAACTAGAGAGCAACCTGCACAAACATTACTCCAACACCGTGTCCACTTCCCGGACTCCGCCGAGAAGAGGCCATCACGGTAACACACTCAGTTGATTCATTTTAGTTAAGTTAAGGTTCGAGTTATCTACAACCGGACATTAACAAATTCCCATCTGCCCATAACCGCGGGCACGGCTTTCAAAAGTTCAATCCCTGCAGGGGAGTCCCAACTTAGCCCATGACAAGCTCTCACGGTCAACAAAGGAATAGACCTCCTCCCAAGACGTTCCGATCAGACTCGGTATCTCAGTTATTCAAGACACTTCGATAGGTTAAAACAAGACCAGCAACACCGCCCGAATGTGCCGACAAATCCCGATAGGAGCTGCACATATCTCTTTCTCAGGGCACACTCAGATTGTCCTAGGTACGGGTAGGCCAGCCCAGAGTTGCCCCTGGTGGCCACCGGTAGCTGACAGGTGGACCAACACTCAGAGGAGCACTGGCCCAGGGGGGTTAAAATAAGATGACCCTTGAGTCTGCAGAACCCAAGGGAAAGAAAAGGCTAGGTGGCGAATGGTAAAACCAATGTTGGGCATTGCTGGAAAAGCTTTAATCAAGGCGAACTATCAAGGGGTTCCCATTATAACCCAACCGTGTAAGGAACGCAAAATCCGGGAACATAACACCGATATGACGGAAACTAGGGCGGCAAGAGTGGAACAAAACACTAGGCGAGAGGCCGAGCCTTCCACCCTTTACCAAGTATATAGATGCATTAAGATAACATAGCAATATAATGATATCCCAACAAGTAAATAAATGTTCCAACAAGGAACGGCCTTCAATCTTCACCTGCAACTAGCAACACTATAAGAGGGGCTGAGCAAAGCGGTAACATAGCCAATCAACGGTTTGCTAGGACATGGTGAGTTAGAGGTTTGACATGGCAATTTGGGAGGCTTGAAAGCAAGTGGTAGGCATCGTAGCATTGGCATGGCAAAAGAGCGAGCAAACTAGCATAGCAAAGATAGTAGTGATTTCGAGGGTATGATCATCTTGCCTGCACAGTTGTCAGAGTTGACTGGATCCTCGAAAGCAAACTCAACGGGCTCCTTGTTAGCGAACTCGTATCCCGACTCTACCCAAACAAGACAAACAAACAACAAGGGCACAATCAACCACGTGCAAGGATCAAGCAATATGATGCAAAGATGATATGCTATGCGGGATGCGATGCGGGATGCAAAATGCAAGATAAGACAGGATATGCATGAACCTGGCCTCAACTTGGAAATCCAAATGTGCCACTAGAAAGATGAGATGAAATTGCTTGAAAACGATATAAAGAACGTCGGAATCAGAGTTACGGTTTGGAAATGGCAAGCGATTCAAAAATGACACCGGTCTGCAATTTACAGCAAGTAGGTATCTAAATGCAAAGAGATGAACAAGCTACAGCACTCAAACATGGCATAAAAAATACATGGCAGGGATGCATTCAAGATGCTTAACAAAAGTCTAGCACTGAGCTACGGCCAAATCATCCATTAACAGGTTCAAACAAGCATGGCAAAAATGCATATGGCAAACAGATTTCAGACTTAGTGAAATTAACACTTGTCTGGAATTTCAGATCAGGTAGCACACTTTGGAGCAACAAAACTACATGCTACAGGACCTGAACATGGTAAAGTAAAGCATGGCATGGAGCTACTCAAAGAGCTTAACAAAAGTCCCTTAGTGACCTTGAGCCAAAAGGGATCAGAAAATACAATTGCAAGCATGTGAACATAGCAAAAACATAATCAGTTTTCAGACTTAGTGAAAACTGGCACATGCTGAAACAGATATCAAGTAGGCATGTTTACGAGCTCGATGCACTCACTACAGAGCAAGTCATGGCAAGACAATCATACATCCATCAAGAAGGCACAAAATGCAAGATAGACATGGCAAGAACAATAACATAGCATGCACGGATCAACTACAACATCATCGGCAAAATTGCAAACAAGTTGACAATCTGCCCAGATTCACAAAGTAGCAAAAGTAGAGCTCGATTGACTCAAGCTAGGGTGCTCCATAATTACAAACAAAGACATGGATGGATAGAGCACTACAATATTAACAAAACATCCTTACTGATCATCCTCAAAAGAGGCACGGATCACTAGGAAACAACAAGAACATATGGCATCATGAGATAAACAGATCAAGGACTTAGTGAAATTGCTAAGTCCCTGAAAACAGAATTACCAAGTGCACCACTTTGCAAGCTTGCACTAGTCACCACACACATCACAAAAATACATGGGTTGCACGTCTGGAAAGATGACAAAACCCTTAACAAAACATATGTAGAACTCATGGGCATATCATGCACACATTAATCATGGCAAAAATGACAAAAACCTAAATGGAGCAGCAGATCTGACAATAATCTCAAGTAGCCCTCTTCTAACAGCATTTCAGGCATCAAGATGAACTCAAATAATGAAAATGATGCAATGGAATGAAATGATGTACTCTCTGAGATGAACATTTTGATATGATATATGCATGAATCGGAGCTAAGGATGCAAAGTTACGGGGCCACGAACAAGAGCACTTGGATCTGAGAAATCTGGGGACTTCCGGTGGCCAAAACCATACTTCCTATATATCAATCTTTACCTCCAGACCATTCCGGAACTCCTCGTGACGTCCGGGATCTCATCCGGGACACCGAACAACATTCGGTAACCGCATACATACTTCCCCTATAACCCTAGCGTCATCGAACCTTAAGTGTGTAGACCCTACGGGTTCGGGAGTCATGCAGACATGGCCGAGACAACTCTCCGGTCAATAACCAACAGCGGGATCTGGATACCCATGTTGGCTCCTACATGTTCCACGATGATCTCATCGGATGAACCACGATGTCAAGGATTCAATCAATCCCGTATACAATTCCCTTTGTCTAGCGGTACGATACTTGCCCGAGATCCGATCGTCGGCATCCTGATACCTTGTTCAATCTCGTTACCGGCAAGTCTCTTTACTCGTTCCATAACACATCATCCCGTGATCAACTCCTTGGTCACATTGTGCACATTATGATGATGTCCTACCGAGTGGGCCCAGAGATACCTCTCCGTTACATGGAGTGACAAATCCCAGTCTCGGTTCGTGCCAACCCAACAGACACTTTCGGAGATACCCGTAGTGTACCTTTATATCCACCCAGTTACGTTGTGATGTTTGGCACACCCAAAGCACTCCTACGGTATCCGGGAGTTGCACAATCTCATGGTCTAAGGAAATGATACTTGACATTAGAAAACCTTTAGCATACGAACTACACGATCTTTGTGCTAGGCTTAGGATTGGGTCTTGTTCATCACATCATTCTCCTAATGATGTGATCCCGTTATCAATGACATCCAATGTCCATGGTCAGGAAACTATAACCATCTATTGATCAACGAGCTAGTCAACTAGAGGCTTACTAGGGACATGGTGTTGTCTATGTATCCACACATGTATCTGAGTTTCCTATCAATACAATTCTAGCATGGATAATAAACGATTATCATGAACAATGAAATATAATATAATAATAACTAATTTATTATTGCCTCTAGGGCATATTTCCAACAGTCTCCCACTTGCACTAGAGTCAATAATCTAGTTCACATCGCCATGTGATTAACACTCACAGGTCACATCGCCATGTGACCAACATCCAAGAGTCTACTAGACTCAATGATCTAGTTCACATCACTATGTGATAAACACTCAAAGAGTTCTGGGTTTGATCATGTTATGCTTGTGAGAGAGGTTGTAGTCAATGGGTCTTGCCATATTCATATTCCTATGTATTTCGCAAAACTTTATGTCATATCGTAGATGCTGCTACCACGTTCCACTTGGAGCTATTCCAAATTGTTGCTCCGTTATATGTATCTGGTATCTCTACTCAGAGGTATCTGGATAGGTGTTAAGCTCGCATCGACATAACTCTTTACGTCGAACTCTTTATCACCTCCATAACCGAGAAACATTTCCTTATTCCTCTAAGGATAATTTTGACCGCTATCTGGTGATCTACTCCTAGATCACCTTTGTACCCTCTTGCCAGACATGTGGCAAGGCACACATCAGGTGCGGTACTTCAGCATGGCATACCGTATAGAGCCTATGACAAAAGCATACGGGACGACCTTCGTCCTTCCTCTTTCTTCTGCCGTGGTCAAGCTTTGAGTCTTACTCAACTTCACACCTTACAACTCAGGTAAGAACCCCTTCTTTGACTGATCGATTTTGAACTCCTTCAAAAACATGTCAAGGTGTGCGTTCTTTGAAAGCACCATCAGGTGTCTTGATCTATCTCTATAGATCTTGATGCCTAATATGTAAGCAGCTTTATCCAGGTCTTCCTTTGAAAAACACTCTTCAAACAACCGTTTATGCTTTCCAGAAATTCTACATTATTTGGGATCAACAATATGTCATCCACATATACTTATCAGAAATGTTGTAGTGCTCCCACTCACTTTCTTATAAATACAAGTTTCTAACAAACATTGTATAAACCTAAAAGCTTTGATCACTCCATCAAAACATATATTCCGATTCCGAGATGCTTGCTCTAGTCCATAGAAGGATTGCTGGAGCCTGCATACCTTTTAGCATCCTTAGGATCGACAAAACCTTTTATTGTATCACATACAACTTTTCTTACGAAAACTGGTAAGAAAACTTGTTTTTACATCCATCTGTAAGATTTCATAATCGAAAAATACAGCTAATGCTAACATGATTCCGACGGACTTAAGCATCGCTACGGGTGAGAAATTCTCATCGTAGTCAACTCCTTGAACTTGTGAAAAGATTCTTTCCCATAAGTCGAGCTTCATAGACGGTAACATTACCGCCCACGTCTGTCTTCTTCTTAAAGATCCATTTATCTCAATGGCTTGCCGATCATCGGGCAAGTCCACCAAAGTCCATACTTTGTTCTGATATATGGATCCTATCTCGGATTTCATGGCTTCTAACCATTTGTTGGAATACGGGCCCACCAACGCTTCTCCATAGCTCGTAGGTTCATTGTTGTCTAACAACATGATATCTAAGACAGGATTACCGTACCACTCAGGAGTAGTACATATCCTTGTCGACCTACGAGGTTCGATAGCAACTTGATCCGAAGCTTTATGATCACTATCATTAACTTCCTATTCAATAGATGTAGGCTCCACAGAAAACATCTCTTTGTGTTGCATCACTCTCTGAATGAAATAAAGGTTCGACAACCTCATCAAGTTCTATCTTCCTCCCACTCAATTCTTTCGAGAGAAACTCCTTCTCGAGAAAGGACCCGTTCTTAGCGACAAACAATTTGCCTTCGGATCTGAGATAGAAGGTATACCCAACTGTCACCTTTGGGTATCCTATGAAGATGTGTCTATCCGCTTTGGATTCGAGCTTCTCCGGCTGAAGCCTTAAGCATCGCAGCCCCAAACATTAAGAAACGACAACTTTGGTTTCTTGCCAAACCAATGTTCATACAACGTTGTCTCAACGGACTTAGATGGTGTCCTATCTAAAGTGAATGCAGCTGTCTCTAACGCATAACCTCAAAATGAAAACGGTAGATCGGTAAGAGACATCATAGATCGCACCATATCTCATAAGGTTCGATTACGACGTCCGGACACACCATAACCCAGTGGTGTTCCAGGTGGCTTCAACTGTGAAACAATTCCATAATGTCTTAAGTGTTTGCCAAACTCATAACTCAGAAAATCCCCTTTTTATCAGATCGTGGGAACATGATCTTCTTGTTATGATGATTCTTAACTTCACTCTGAAATCGCTTAAACTTTTCAAACGTTTCAGACTTGTGCTTCATTAAGTAAATATACCTATATCTACCCAAATCATCAGTGAAGATGAGAAAATAGCGATATCCACTGCACGCTTCAATTCTCATTGGATCATACGTATCAGCATGCATGATTTCCAACAAGTCACTTGCCCGTTTCATTGTACCTGAAAAGGGGGTCTTAGTCATCCTGCCCATGAGGCATGGCTCGCATGTGTCAAGTGATTCAAAATCAAGTGACTCCAAACATCCATCGACATGGAGTTTCTTCATACATCTTACGCCAATATGACCTAAGTGGCAGTGCCACGAGAAAGTTGTACTATCATTATTAACTCTACATCTTTTGGCGTGAACATGTGTATTACCACGACCGAGATTCAATGAACCATTCACATAGGGTGCATGACCATGAAAGGTATCATTCATGTAATCAGAATAACCATTATTCTCTAACTTAAATGAATGAACGTATTGCAATGAACATGATCTAATCATATTCATGCTCAACATAGACACCTGATAACATTTATCTAGGTTCAATACTAATCCCAAGGCAGATGGAGCGTGCGATGGTGATCTCATCAACTTTGGAAACACTTCCAACACACATCGTCACCTCGCCCTTAGCCAGTCTTCGTTTAGTCCGTAGCTTTTGCTTCAAGTCACCAATAATAGTAACTGAACCGGTAACCAATACCCAGGTGCTACCAGGAGTACTAGTGAGGTACACATTAATAACACGTATATACTTTGAAGTTGCCAGCCTTCTTATCTACCATGCATTTGGGGTAATTCCGCTACCAGTGACCGTTCCCCTTACAATAGAAGCACTTAGTCTCGGGTTTGGGTTCAACCTTGGGTTCCTTCACTGGAGCGGCAACTGGTTTGCCATCCATGAAGTTTCCCTTCTAGCCCTTGCCCTTCTTGAAACCAGTGGTCTTGTTAAATCATCAACACTTGATGCTCCTTCTTGATTTCTACCTTTTGCGGTCTTAAGCACCGCGAACAGCTCCGGGATCAACTCCATCCCTTGCATGTCATAGTTCATCACGAAGATCTAGTAGCTTAGTGATAGTGGCTAGAGAACTCTATCAATCACTATCTTATCTGGATGTTTAACTCCCACTGCTTTAAGTGATTGTAGCACCCAGACATTCTGAGCACATGCTCACTAGCTGAGCTATTCTCCTCCATCTTGTTGGCAAAAGAACTTGTCAGAGGTCTCACACCTCTCAACACGGGCATGAGCCTGAAATCCCAATTTCAGCTCTTGGAACATCTCATATGTTCTATGGCGTTCAAAACGTCATTGGATCCCGATTCTAAGCCGTAAAGTATGGTGCGCTAAACTATCAAGTAGTCATCGGGATGTGTCTGTCAGGTGTTCACAACATCCACAGACGACGTTGTAGGAGTTTGCACATCGAGCGGTGCATCAAAGACGTAAGCCTTTTGTGTAGCAGTGAGGACACTCCTCAGACTACGGACCTAGTCCGCATCATTGCTTACAATATCTTTCAACTTAATCTTTCTCTAGGAACGTATTGAAACCGGGAGCTATAACGTGAGCTATTTATCTACAACATATTTGCAAAGACAATTTAGACTATGTTCATGATAATTGAGTTCATATAATCAAATTATTTAATGAACTCCCACTCAGATAGACATCCCTCTAGTCATCTAAGTGAAACATGATCCGAATCAACTAGGCCGTGTCCGATCATCACGTGAGATGGACTAGTCATCAACGGTGAACATCTCATGTTGATCGTATCTTCTATACGACTCATGTTCGACCTTTCGGTCTTCCGTGTTCCGAGGCCATGTCTGTACATGCTAGGCTCGTCAAGTCAACCTAAGTGTTTCGCATGTGTCCCGAGGCCATGTCTGTACATGCTAGGCTCATCAACACCCGTTGTATTCGAACGTTAGAATCTATCACACCCGATCATCACGTGGTGCTTCGAAACAACAAACTTTCGCAACGGTGCACAGTTAGGGGGGACACTTTTCTTGAAATTTTAGTGAGGGATCATCTTATTTAAGCTACCGTCGTTCTAAGCAAATAAGATGTAAAATATGATAAACATCACATGCAATCAAATAGTGACATGATATGGCCAATATCATTTTGCTCCTTTTGATCTCCATCTTCGGGGCTCCATGATCATTGTTGTCACCGACATGACACCATGATCTCCATCATCGTGTCTTCTTGAAGTTGTCTCGTCATCTATTACTTCTACTACTATGGCTAACGCTTTAGCAATAAAGTAAAGTAATTACATGACGTTTAAGTTGACACGCAGGTCATAAATAAATTAAGACAACTCCTATGGCTCCTGCCGGTTGTCATACTCATCGACATGCAAGTCGTGATTCCTATTACAAGAACACGATCAATCTCATACATCACATATATCATTCATCACATCCTTTTGGCCATATCACATCACAAGGCATATGCTGCAAAAACAAGTTAGACGTCCTCTAATTGTTGTTGCAAGTTTTTATGTGGCTACTAGTTTCTAGCAAGAACGTTTCTTACCTACGCGAAAACCACAACATGATATGCCAATTTCTATTTACCCTTCATAAGGACCCTTTTCATCGAATCCGATCCGATAAAGTGGGAGAGACAGACACCCGCTAGCCACCTTATGCAACTAGTGCATGTTAGTCGGTGGAACCAGTCTCACGTAAGAGTACATGTAAGGTCGGTCCGGGCCGCTTCATCCCACGATGCCGCCGAATCAAGATAAGACTAGTAACGGCAAGTAAATTGACAAAATCGACGCCCACAACTGCTTTGTGTTCTACTCGTGCATAGAAACTACGCATAGACTTAGCTCTAATACCACTGTTGGGGATCGTAGTAGAAATTAAAAATTTTCTACGCATCACCAAGATCAATCTATGGAGTAATCTAGCAACGAGGGAAGGGGAGTGCATCTACATACCCTTATAGATCACTAAGCGGAAGCGTTGCAAGAACGCGGATGAAGGAGTCGTAGTCGTAGCGATTCAGACCGCGGTTGATTCTGATCTAAGCTCCGAACCACGGCGCCTCCGCGTTCAACACACGTGCAGCCCGGTGACGTCTCCTACGCCTTGATCCAGCAAGGGGGGAAGGAGAGGTTGGGAAGACTCCGTCCAGCAGCAGCACGACGGCATTGTGGTGGTGGAGGAGCGCGGAACTCCAGTAGGGCTTCGCCAAGCACTATGAGAGATGAGGAGGAAGAGAGGTAGAGCTGCGCCAAGAGGGAGATGATCTCGTGTATGTTGCAGCCCCCAATACCTCAAGTATATATAGGGGAAGGGGAGGGGCTGCGCCCCCATCTAGGGTTCCCTCCCTAGGGGTGGCGGCAGCCCCAAAACCCATCTAGGGTTGCGGCCAAGGGGGGAGAGAGGGGGGCGCACCTAGGGTGGGCCTTAAGGCCCATTTGGACCTAGGGTTTGCCCTCTCCCACTCTCCCTTGCGCCTTGGGCCTTGGTGGGAGGCGCCCCAGCCCACCTAGGGGCTGGTCCCTTCCCACTATTGTCCCATGTAGGCCTCCGGGGCTGGTGGCCCCACCTGGTGGACCCCCGGACCCCGCCGGTGGTCCCGGTACACTACCGGTGATGCCCGGAACACTTCCGGTGGCCAAAACCATACTTCCTATATATCAATCTTTACCTCCAGACCATTCCGGAACTCCTCGTGATGTCCGGGATCTCATCCGGGACCCCGAACAACATTCGGTAACCGCATACATACTTTCCCTATAACCCTAGCGTCATCGAACCTTAAGTGTGTAGACCCTACGGGTTCGGGAGTCATGCAGACATGGCCGAGACAACTCTCCGGTCAATAACCAACAACGGGATCTGGATACCCATGTTGGCTCCTACATGTTCCACGATGATCTCATCGGATGAACCACGATGTCAAGGATTCAATCAATCCCGTATACAATTCCCTTTGTCTAGCGGTACGATACTTGCCCGAGATTCGATCGTCGGCATCCTGATACCTTGTTCAATCTCGTTACCGGCAAGTCTCTTTACTCGTTCCATAACACATCATCCCGTGATCAACTCCTTGGTCACATTGTGCACATTATGATGATGTCCTACCGAGTGGGCCCAGAGATACCTCTCCGTTACACGGAGTGACAAATCCCAGTATCGATTCGTGCCAACCCAATAGACACTTTCGGAGATACCCGTAGTGTACCTTTATAGCCACCCAGTTACGTTGTGACGTTTGGCACACCCAAAGCACTCCTACGGTATCCGGGAGTTGCACAATCTCATGGTCTAAGGAAATGATACTTGACATTAGAAAACCTTTAGCATACGAACTACACGATCTTTGTGCTAGGCTTAGGATTGGGTCTTGTCCATCACATCATTCTCCTAATGATGTGATCCCATTATCAACGACATCCAATGTCCATGGTCAGGAAACTGTAACCATCTATTGATCAACGAGCTAGTCAACTAGAGGCTTACTAGGGACATGGTGTTGTCTATGTATCCACACATATATCTGAGTTTCCTATCAATACAATTCTAGAATGGATAATAAACGATTATCATGAACAATGAAATATAATATAATAATAACTAATTTATTATTGCCTCTAGGGCATATTTCCAACAACCATAATCTCTTCGTTCGTTCTCCGCTATTAGTGACTTTGGAGTGACTCTTTGTTGCATGTTGAGGGATAGTTATATGATCCAATTATGTTATTATTGTTGAGAGGACTTGCACTAGTGAAAGTATGAACCCTAGGCCTTGTTTCAACGCATTGCAATACTGTTTGTGCTCACTTTTATCATTAGTTACCTTGCTGTTTTTATAATTTCAGATTACAAAAATACCTAGAACAAGAGCATGAGGGGACAACTTCTACTCAGACGACCAAGACGGCGGAAGCAAAGCCCTAGTTTAGGCCTAGATTAGAACTCATCTTAGACATGTTGCAGAGTTCAACCATCAAATATCCCAGTGACTTAGTGTCAAAGTCATTGAAGCCCTTATTGTACTTGCTGAGATATATAATTCCTGAAAAGCAGGATTAGGGTTGCTATCTTGCATTGTGGGGGACAAAACTTGGGTAAAATCGTCTCTTTGTGTTTGCTTAATAACTTGAGGTTACATCCCACTATCATAAAAATCCACGTATGTTAGTGCATTGTTGTTTGAGTACTTTGCAAAACATTGAAACACCCTTGACAGGTTGGTCTAGATTCAGAGATGGGAAAATTGATCTTTAACCCTCACTTACTTTGTGAAGGAAATATGCCCTAGAGGCAATAATAAAGTTGTTATTTATTTCCTTAGTTCGTGATAAATGTTTATTATTCGTGCTAGAATTGTATTAACCGGAAACATAATACATGTGTGAATACATAGACAAACAGAGTGTCACTAGTATGCCTCTACTTGACTAGCTCGTTGATCAAAGATGGTTAAGTTTCCTAACCATAGACATGAGTTGTCATTTGATTAACGGGATCACATCATTAGGAGAATGATGTGATTGATTTGACCCATTCCGTTAGCTTAGCACTTGATCGTTTAGTTTGTTGCTATTGCTTTCTTCATGACTTATACATGTTCCTATGACTATGAGATTATGCAACTCCCGTTTACCGGAGGAACACTTTGTGTGCCACCAAACATCACAACGTAACTGGGTGATTATAAAGGTGCTCTACAGGTGTCTCCAAAGGTACTTGTTGGGTTGGCGTATTTCGAGATTAGGATTTGTCACTCCGATT
This sequence comes from Triticum dicoccoides, assembly GCF_002162155.2. Classification (NCBI taxonomy): domain Eukaryota; kingdom Viridiplantae; phylum Streptophyta; class Magnoliopsida; order Poales; family Poaceae; genus Triticum; species Triticum dicoccoides. The sequence continues at coordinate 635,031,947 of NC_041382.1, read as the reverse complement.
GTCAGAGAGGTATCTCTGGGCCCACTCGGTAATGCACATCACTATAAGCCTTGCAAGCATTGCAACTAATGAGTTAGTTGCGGGATGATGTATTACGGAACGAGTAAAGAGACTTGCCGGTAACGAGATTGAACTAGGTATTGAGATACCGACGATCGAATCTCGGGCAAGTAACATACCGATGACAAAGGGAACAACGTATGTTGTTATGCGGTCTGACCGATAAAGATCTTCGTAGAATATGTAGGAGCCAATATGGGCATCCATGTCCCGCTATTGGTTATTGACCAGAGAGGTGTCTCGGTCATGTCTACATAGTTCTCGAACCCGTAGGGTCCGCACGCTTAACGTTCGTTGACGATATAGTACTATATGAGTTATGTATGTTGGTGACCGAATGTTGTTCGGAGTCCGGGATGAGATCACGGACATGACAAGGAACTCCGGAATGGTCCGGAGATAAAGTTTGATATATGGGATAATAGTGTTTGGTCACCGGAAGGGGCTCCGGATGTTTCCCGAAATGTTTGGGTACGAGAACACTTTATTTGGGCCAAAGGGGAAAGCCCACAAGGTTTTTGGAAAGAGCAAAAGGAAGTTTTGCGGAGTCCAGGGGCTAGACGCCAGGGTCCCTGGCGTCTGGTCATGGAGTCCGAGAAGGACTCTTGCCTTTCAGGTGAAACCGACTTTGTGGAGGCTTTTACTCCAAGTTTCGACCCCAAGGCTCAACATATAAATAGAGGGGTAGGGCTAGCACCCAAGACACATCAAGAAACACCAATCCGTGTGCCGGCAACCCCGTCCCCTCTAGTTTATCCTCCGTCCTAGTTTTCGTAGTGCTTAGGTGAAGCCCTGCGGAGATTATTCTTCACCAACACCGTCACCACGCCGTCGTGCTGCCGGAACTCATCTACTACTTCGCCCCTCTTGCTGGATCAAGAAAGCGAGGACGTCACCGAGCCAAACGTGTGCAGAACTCGGAGGTGTCGTGCTTTCAGTACTTGGATCGGTCGGATCGTGAAGACGTACGACTACATCAACCGCGCTGATATAATGCTTCCGTGAATGGTCTACAAGGGTACGTAGAAAACACTCTCCCCTCTCGTTGCTATGCATCACCATGATCTTGCGTGTGCGTAGGAAAATTTTGAAATTACTACGTTCCCCAACACTTTGCACTTTCACATTCCCCCTTACTTACATTCAATGTAGCATTTCCCCCTAGTTTTTCTTTTTGCATTTTGACAATCTCCCCTTTTGGACTTTTGTGTGTTCTCCTTTGAGGATTAGGCCGCAAACAAGGACAATAAAATACCATGTGGTAAAGTGTTTGAGCCAGAGCAGAATTGGCTCTCATCGAAGCTCAATATCCATCGCATGAATCCTAGCTAGCTCTATTGTTCCTCATCCTCCAACAACATGCTCATCCTCCTGCCCCTTTATGCTGGTGTCGACGTGTTGCTCCTCCCTCGCCGATATGTTGTACCTCTTTTCCTTCGTCCCTTCCTCACGCGTTGTCTTCTCCCTACATCCGATCCAATTATCTGCAATAACCTATATTTGAACCACACGCTCTTCCTCATTACCTTGCATGAATGTGTGGGTGTGGGAATATGTCTATCAAATTCATGATAATCTTGTTTATTGATGTGTTCTATGATGCTAGGCCTCGTTCACATTTGATCTCTCGACAAGTTTGTGTCTCATTTCATCACCTAGATTAGCAAGTAGCCAATCAATGGCTTTGTTTGGATATATACAAGATGCTTGATACACTTTCAAGACCTCAGATTCCTACACCACATCGTGTTTGAGCCACTTACATCCGCTGGCCATGCCACATGGACATGAATGCATCTCCACACCCCAATGTGTGTCTTGCAACAGGAACAATAAGAAAGTTGTGAACACCGTGTGCAAAATGTCTCGACTTCCTATCCTCCATGCTGCTAGATTGGGCCCAAACATGCAGTGACATCATGGGCATGACGTTGTCACTCTCTAGCGAATGAGGAGAAATTTGATGGAGAGCATTTTCTTACATGCCAATTGGGAGGTATCACTACCTAATAAACTATCTCGTTTCTCTTGTATGGTTTGTTGGGGCCCAGGTGCAACGGAAAATAGAATAGAGTTTCTTAAGTCCCCAACAACACTCCTGGTGTATTTTGTCAATTGCAATAGTGCCCCACGGGCAGTGAACCCGAAACCCAATCCAACACACCTAAGGTGTGGCGCTAGCCCATGGTGCCCTTCACTAGCCTTTTGGATCCTTCCTCCTGATAACGCACAATTTTCCTGCATGTGTTTTACCTTTTTGGGAAAATACCGTAAAATAGTCCATTTAAAATTATTAGTGGGAAATTACAAAAAAACAATCATTTTTGTATTAAAAATGCAACTAAAATTAAAAAATAAACATATTTACATTTTCAATGTATTAGTTATGATGCAAAAAATTCGTTCCAGAGCTTAGAGAGAGAGAGAGAGAGATGACTTGCGAAGGATATGCTTACTCGGATAGGTTACGGGTCTAACTGGAAGAAGTTGCATTATTGTCATTGGGTATATTACAAGATGAATGAAGAGGGTATCAGCAGTTATAATTTATTTATCACCATCAATTTGGTTCAACCAAAGCATTGCACCACCACAGGTTACATCCAATTGTTGCTACAATGCTATTGTAACAAAATTGTTTACGTGAGCTCCAATCTTCACTAGATATTGTTTGCGTCTGTGCATATATCACATCGAAACGGTTAAAAGTTGTTCCAATATTTTGAAGTGGCGAAAAACATGTAACTAAACATATGAATGAAACATATTCATTAACTTAAGCATCTCCTCATTAACATAATGAAACATATGAGTTGATATTATGTTAATTGAATATCCTTTTTGTTTCATGGGATTTTCCCTGAAGTTTCATTTATGCCTGATTCACATCAAGTAGACCCTGTTATTTAAAAAATTATTATTATTTAGATTTGTAGGGAGGGTCTTATGCCATCACAACGAGAAACTAAAGCAGGAATTATATTTCAAGCTAGTGTTAAAGATCATAATTTACTTACACCCCAAAATATGAAACTAAAGATATTGATATCTGGAGCTCGCCAGCCTTAACTTAATTCTTCTACTTATTCTTTTATTTTTCTATTTTGGATCCATATAACAAGAATAAAATCCAGTAGAGTTCTTAGTCATTAAAATAAGCGATAAAATAAACAAATGATTAAATAATATCCTTGTTGAGTTAGCAAATATTTTATTCTCAAAATCTTTTCATTTAATCAAGCAGCTGCTTTGATTGTTGACTTCATTTGAGAATTTTTATTTGTTGTTAACTTGAGGATAAATATTTCACCAAGCGAAACACAGAGTCATAGCAAATACAATTATTTTTTCGAGAAAAAGGGCGAATTTTATTGATGAAGCATCAAGAGATACAAACACAACGAGCAGACACCCGACCTCTGTATGGTTAAGATGCACACAACCAACACAAGTCACACACACCAAAAAGGAAGAAAAGAAACACATCAGCAAATAGTAAAGTCAAATAAGACCAAAGTTATGCCTAGGAAAGGCAAAAAAACCGAGGCGGTCAAAACAACGACCGAGAAACATCTCCTGACCACAAGGACAATGGAGTTATAAGGGAATGAAACTAAAGCTCCACCGTCACCGGATCCAACCACCAGAGGGCCGTATTCTAGATTTTCACCTTGAAGAATAAGTCCGAACATATCTAAGAAATGCCTTCAACAAGGTAACAACGAAAAAACATCACCATTGCCAGGCATGACACAGATCAGACCTAGCTTCTCACCCGGTGCTCGAGACCGGGTCAATGAGAAGCACCACCAAATAGAAATCGATCATGTGTTGTCGCCATCAGTTTTTCCACGATCCCAACAACTACATGCGCTATGCTAAAATCTCACTGTCGCCGCTAAACAATCATACCTTCTATGTCGAGCCGCCATCTATAGACTGCATCTCACCGCTGTGGGCAAAATGGCTTGAGTGAGAGCCGCCAAATTCCACAAAAGAGCCTTTCGGTTGCATCTCGCAACCTTGTCATAACGAGCCGGCTGCAACAACCATCGGATCCGGGAGGCGGAGGATCCTCCCACTCACATGCTCCAGCCACCGCAACCATTGCCACCAGGAAAACCACCGCTGGCTGCCAGCATCATCGAAGCGCGCACATCATTGATTACAGAAAGCATGCACATCAGCCATGTCACACATCCGCAGCACTGCGTCGCCCCTTGGCGGCCGCCAGATCAAGAGGTAGAACGGAAGTTCCCTAGAGTTGGTTGAGTCGCGTCCGCCATCGATGAACGGCCACCACACCGGCAACCACGCGTGCCACACCCAGGGCCGCCACACCGAGGACAATGACGCCCCACGCTGGCATCACCCACCACCTCAACTACCCACCGCCGAATCTCACGGATCTTTGTGCTAAGCAACAAAGTCGGCTCACTTACGCACCACCCCCAGCCGCCACCACAGCCGTTCTCTCACCATCGGGCACCAATGATGTGCGAAGAGCAACGCGTCATCCACCATCATACATGCCGTGCATGAGGACAAGTCGCACCGGGCGCTGCCGCTGCCATGAGATCTGTCATCCGGTACGAAAGGGGGCCGAGCCTCATCCATGGCGGCGGAGATGGGACACCCGTAGTCATCAGTTGCGGTCGACGCGGGGTTAGGACCGCTTCGTGTACGTCTTTTCCCTTCATGCACGACCTAAATGAAATTGCTAATTCTGATTATGTTAATGCTTAAATAAAGTACACAAGGCTTCATAATTTTCTGTTATTGTGAAAAAAGAAATCTCATAAGCAAGTAGAGCAGAAATAAAAGCGGCAATCCAAAACGTGAGACGGGAAACCGTCCGCGCAGCCCCCGCGGGCTCACATTATCCGCAGACACTCCCCTCCGCAGCATCAGAGCGGCTCCAAGCACACATAAGCGCGGCCACCACAGCGCTCACCCACGAGCGCAGGCGGCAGCAGGCAGGGAGGGAGCGAAGGCCAAGGCACTCACACACAGCAGTGCAATGGCCGCCGAGGCACTCCCGCGGGCCGCCGCGCCGGCGCGCCGGCCGTCCGTGGCCGCCGCTTCCGCCTCGCGCCTCCTCCTCGGCCACCGCCCCTTCCTCGCGCCGTCCGCGTCCCGCTTCGCCGCCGGGCGCGCCGCGGTGGCCGGCCCGGCCGCCAGCCTCCGCCCGCGCCCGCGCAGGCCGCGCCTCTCGGTCGTCGCCATGGCCGGCAATGGTGAGCGAGCCTCAGCTGGTCACTTTTGGCATTCCTGCCGAGTCCGTTCCTTCTTTAGAAGTGTTCCCGCTGTAGCGCTATTGCGCTAGGGAGCAAGCAAGCCTAGGCGTGGGTGCAGACGTGTTCTATGCAGAGCCCGTGTTTGATGAAATGACCAGGAGACTTCTGTCTAAAAAATGACCAAGAGAGTAGAGACGGTGCTTTATAAAATGACCAAGAGAGTATCTTCCATTTCCATGAGAGTTGGAGTGGATTGCAAGCCAGCATATATATGGTGATTTTAGGTGTGTTCTTTTGGATAGTCATTAGGTGCTTCACCATTTTCACAAAGGGAGATTAGAGCAGTGCCCGCAGTGATGCTTACGGTTGTTAGTGGGCTCGGCCAGATAAATAATTGAGGAAGTAACATGGATGAAATACTATAATGCTCAATACTTGGTGTAAAAGCAATGCTGTATTTCACAATTTCTTTTTTGTTATTAGAGTTGGTCTGTAAAATGTAACGTTGGTTTCACTGGATGCTAGAAATCCTATGGGAACTAGTACAAAGAAATCCTTAGGAAAAATTCCTATAGAATGCAATCCTATGAATCAAACAGCCAACATGGGAAAAAATCCCAAGGATTATAATCCTCCAAATTTCCTATGAAAACTCGTTGAATCAAAGGAACCCTTAGTGGGATGTCTAGATAAGTGTTACCAAAGTACTTGCAGCTCCTTTAAAAACTGCAAATCTTAACGAGATTTACTTCCTTTTAAACAGAATAATGAGCAAAACATATGGCAATTATGTCTGGGTTTTTAACTGAATTAGGATATGTGTCATGTATTAAAGTTTATCACTCCCTCTGATCCATAATAAGTGTCGTGGTTTTTAGTTCAAATTTGATGTATAAATGTATGCCTGTTCTTATTATTAGCACTTAACACCATATCTTTCAAGAAAACCATGCGTAAATATATAACGAAGGAAAATGGAGCCCGCCTTATTTACTGCGGTGTGTAGGAGCATGCTTTTACTGTGCAACGAAATCATAGATTCTCCAAACTCTTTTGACGGGCCTATTGAGACACTGTACAAGCAAAAAAGAAAAACATGATATAACGTACGGAAGTTCCTCATGAAAGTTGAATCTATAGAGCTATTAACAATATATGAGAAATAGTGAACCTTTTCAAGGTATAGTTCTTTAGACCATGACCAATTTTTAAGATTATGGAAGCTTTTCTCCTAGCCTCTGCACCAACGAAGGATGCACACAGCCAAGAATCGACCAATTAACGTTCTGAAGTCTGCAAGCCACTTGAATTATTATTTTACACTTGCTTGCTAGTCCCTCGCCATTTCCCCTTGAAAACCAATCATTGTGTTCAGCTTATAATAACTTAAATGCTTGCTTCTTTTGATTCTATACCCAGATCGCCAAGTGCCTTTGGAGGATTACCGCAATATTGGTATTATGGCTCATATAGATGCTGGGAAAACAACAACTACAGAGCGCATTCTGTATTACACTGGAAGGAACTACAAAATTGGTGAGGTTCATGAGGGAACAGCCACAATGGATTGGATGGAGCAAGAACAGGAGAGAGGAATAACCATTACATCTGCAGCAACAACTGCCGTCTGGGACAAGCATAGAATTAACATTATTGACACTCCTGGGCACGTCGATTTCACTCTTGAGGTTGAACGTGCTCTCAGGGTGTTGGATGGTGCCATATGTCTCTTTGACAGTGTCGCTGGGGTAGAGCCACAATCTGAAACTGTGTGGCGCCAAGCAGATAAGTACGGAGTTCCAAGAATATGTTTTGTAAACAAAATGGATCGCCTTGGAGCTAACTTCTTTAGAACTAGGGACATGATAGTGGCAAATTTGGGTGCAAAACCTTTGGTGATACAGTTGCCGATTGGTTCAGAGGACAATTTCCAAGGAGTTGTTGATCTAATAAGAATGAAGGCTATTGTATGGACAGGGGAGGAACTCGGTGCACAATTTTCATACCAAGACATACCTGCTGATCTCGAAGAGTTGGCTCAAGACTATAGACTTCAGATGATCGAAACTATTGTTGAATTGGATGATGAAGCTATGGAGGGCTATCTAGAAGGAAAGGAACCTGATGAGGCGACTGTGAAGAGATTAATCAGAAAAGGAACAATAGGTGCCAGCTTTGTCCCCATTTTATGTGGTTCAGCCTTCAAAAACAAGGGTGTCCAGCCATTGCTTGATGCTGTTGTTGATTACTTGCCATCACCACTTGACCTGCCACCAATGAAGGGTACTGACCCAGATGACCCGGAATTGATTCTTGAAAGACGTCCAAGTGATGATGAACCATTTTCTGGGTTAGCTTTCAAGATCATGACTGATCCATATGTGGGGTCACTAACGTTTGTCCGCATATACTCAGGGAAGCTGATCGCTGGTTCATACGTTCTCAATTCAAACAAAGATAAGAAGGAAAGAATTGGAAGGCTTCTAGAGATGCATGCAAACAGTAAGGAGGATATAACAGTTGCGGTGACAGGTGACATAGTAGCTCTTGCTGGTCTGAAAGATACTATTACTGGTGAAACACTCTGTGACCCAGATAATCTTGTAGTGCTTGAGCGTATGGAATTTCCTGATCCTGTCATTAAGGTTGCTATTGAACCAAAGACCAAAGCTGATGCTGATAAAATGGCAAATGGACTGATAAAGCTTGCTCAGGAAGATCCATCCTTCCACTTCTCTAGAGACGAGGAAACCAACCAGACAGTTATTGAAGGAATGGGAGAATTACACCTTGACATCATTGTAGACAGATTAAAGAGAGAGTTCAAGGTTAGTATTCTGACTAGTTGTATTTATGCAGCACATACCCCACAATTTCTTCATGTTTATATTCAACTTGTATTAATTAGGTCATCAATCAATGCATCTATGTGCCGCGCTAGACCTATGATTCACGTTATTTCCTTTCTATGCTTACACTGTCCCATTTCACCAGCTTTGTGAAGCTACACAATAAGATTGTAAAATGTTCACTTGGCTAATTTGTGTGCCATGTATAGTTTGGTAGCTATATTATGTCATCATTCCCACTCAAAATCTTACTGAAAACTTCAGAATTTCGTATCAAAAGTTTTTCGGTCACAACCGCCTTAACCTGAAAACAGTTGTGCATTCTCTCTCATGTTAACTTACACTCACACAAATTGTCTGAACAGGTTGAGGCAAATGTTGGAGCTCCTCAAGTCAACTACCGTGAAAGTATTTCCAAAATTGCAGAGATTCAGTATGTCCACAAAAAGCAGTCTGGTGGTTCAGGGCAGTTTGCAGATATTATTGTGCGGTTTGAACCTATGGAGGCTGGAAGTGGGTATGAATTCAAGAGTGAAATAAAGGGAGGGGCAGTGCCAAAAGAATACGTACCAGGCGTGATGAAGGGGATTGAAGAAAGCTTGCCCAACGGTGTCCTTGCTGGTTACCCAGTTGTGGATCTACGAGCAGTGCTGGTTGATGGTTCCTACCACGATGTTGATTCAAGTGTCCTTGCCTTCCAAATTGCAGCCAGGGGTGCCTTCCGTGAAGGATTGAGGAAAGCTGGCCCACGACTCCTGGAACCTATAATGAGGGTTGAAGTGATTACCCCTGAGGAGCATTTGGGTGATGTTATTGGTGACTTGAACTCTAGAAGAGGACAAGTTAACAGCTTCGGAGATAAGCCAGGTGGACTTAAGGTATTAAGCAGTACTCCTTTATGGCCTTCTATTACTACTAATACTACCTTGACTAACACTATAATAACATGAGTAAAATTGAACAAATTGCAGTATGATTATGCATTATATTTGACCTATCTGATGTACTAATTCTGAGTCTAGTGCACCAAATCTTCCTGCTGCACTTAACATCCATTGTCAGCTATAGCCGAGCATCTAACATTCAATAACCCTTTATTCTTTTTCTTTTTTGGTCGAGAGATAGCCATTTTATTCTCGGAGTTATTTCTCCAATTAGACTTGTAGTTTGCCAGGATCTGCTGTCTGAAATATTTCTGGAGAATTGAACTTGCTTTGCTGTTGACTGCAGGTGGTTGATGCTTTCGTGCCGCTGGCCGAGATGTTCCAGTATGTCAGCACTCTGAGGGGAATGTCCAAGGGGCGCGCGTCATACACAATGCAGCTTGCCAAGTTCGACGTTGTCCCACAGCATATCCAGAACCAGCTTTCTGCGGCAAAAGAGGAAGCTGCTGCTTAAATCTTCAGTATTCGTAGATAATATATATGAGGACGGCAGAGCAGGTGAGTATAGGACATCAAGGTGTATGTAGCTTTGTAGTGTCGAACCCAGCGGGTGATATTATTTGCCATTGTTTTTGGACCTGATAATGTCCATAATTTTGCAAGCTGTTATAATTTCATAATGACCTTGTCAAGTTCTCACAAACGGGAAAACAGTTCGTTATAAATTTTGCTTACATGCTTCAGTCCAGTATTTGCTGTTTTCACATCCGCTGCATAGAATTTGCTTGCACTTGCATATTGTCTCTCTGTGTGTCTTCACAACTCATCGTCATTGCTGATATGAAATGCAGTACAACACCAATCGTGTAAACATTAGTCTGGGACACGATGCCCTCTGGTCCGCCGAGGGCGTTGGGCTGATTTATGGCCCTAGTAGATAGCAAAAGTCAGAACAACAGAGAGATCAGTCAACACGTGCTGTTCTTATGAAGAAGTCTCCTAGCTCTGTCCACGTTTTGGTGTAGCTGTTATTGCACATCGCAAGGCATCGGTGGTGTTCGTACGGATCGATAATTCTTGATTCAATGGTTTATCGTTTGATGCCTGTATCTTGCCAGGCCTCTAACTTCATCCCTTTGTGCTTTTTGACTTCTTTTTAGGCCCTGAACCATAGAACAATAGTTTGTTCTACGGTATTTTCATTAATAGAAACTAGTAATAAGTTACAAGTGGAGGAACAAAAGGAAGAAAACTAAATCTAGCTAAACTAGTAAAAAGAAAGACAATCCAGCCTTGGAAGCAAGCATCATGCTTCTTCTGGATTCTGTGATTGAGCAAGTTTAGGTCCTCTTTAAAAGAGTGCTTCCAAGCTTGAAAGGTTGGATCGGCATTTCTGAATATCCTTCCGTTCCTTTGCATCCGTTGTCCATTGCTATAGGGGCTGGTAAATTTTCCAACGCAACAAAGTCCTCATAAAAAGACATTGCTCTTCTTCTACCTGGGATTAAGAAGTTCCAACAGTTGTAGGCAAAATCAGTCCTAGAGCAAATGTCGCAGAGTTTCTTCGGTGCCTTGAGCACAAAGAATGCAACTATAATTGTTCAAGAAGAAACCCTTCCTTTTGAGCAGGCCTTATGATGTAAAGAAAAAGATTTCGTGTCTGAGTCTGGTGGCACAGCTCCACATGAGCTGAAAAACTCTTTGGGCATGGTATGGAGGAGAATGTTCTGGCATTTCCACTACAGATCCATGTATCTTTCCTAAGAGTGTGGTTGTTAGGAGGCAAAAGGTGTTGACGTTCAAACAACTGACCTCTTGGAAACTCGAAAAGAACAAGCATCATATGCTATGTCAGACGCAAGGGCCGGCGCAAAAGAAAGAGGGAATCTGAGTTCAGTGCAGGTAGTTCACAAAGTCTTGGGAGCTTTGCCCGCGCCCCATGCGAGAGCCCGAGACCCAGGACGAAACCTGCAGTGATCGAAGAGGCGGCACAGCAGACTGAAACTGCAAAACCGGCTGCCGCAACCAGGGCAAAGAGGTCTAAGGTGGTGGAGTTATTTCAGTGCGAGATCGACTTCTGCGACATGGCATTTGAGAGTAGGGCGGAGCTAAACCTGCATCAATCAAGATGCAGATGGCCCTTAATTCTTTTACCGAAAAAGACTTTCGTCCTGCTTTATAAATAAAGCAAACCGTCAGAGAGCACACATACATAGACTAGTTCAAACACACACATCCAAGTTTCATAAGAGGAAGTACAAAAGGTTCTGCTAAGGACACACCTCAACAAGCCCAAACAAAAAGAAAAAAAAAAGGCGTCGGAGCACACAACAGCGCCTAGTCTGGCTCCGGAAGAGGCGGAAGGGGCGGCGGCGACAGTCGGACAGCCATCGAACGAAGGTCGGCGATGATTGCCATCCACCCAAATCCTAGTGATAGCCCACAGGATATCACTAGGATTGCAAAGCCACATAAATTTAGATTTGACAGCACAGGAAAACAATTTGATTTGTAAAGGGATTTGGGTGGATGGCAATCCCTTTTTTAAAATAAAGTGCAAAACCTAGGAATTCATGGATCCAGATCCTCTAAAAATACTGTAAATTTCTTCGAACTGAGCCCTATGAAGAAGTGAACAAGAATCATATTCAACTGAAAACAAACTAAAAAAAATCATACAAAATTGCTATGGGTCGAGCCTCAGAATAAGGGACAGGAAAAGAAAAAGATAAAGCCCGAGATAATCACTGCACTAATTTAATCAACTCAAAATCCGTTTCTCAAAAAAAATCAACTCAAAATCCTCAATACACAGTTCCTCGAGTTTAATCCAAGACCTGAACTAATTAGCGACAACGATATCTAGAAACATACAGTAGAAACTATACATAGGCCATCTAGACGAAGACGACGATGTCGATGATCTACTGCGACTCGACAGGCGGCGGCGAGCTGTTGCTGCTGCTGGAGCCGTGGTCCTTGGCGGCGCCTCCGCCGAAGAAGGGGATGGGCTCGGCGAACATGGAGCTGACCGTGTTCTTGATGCACTCCCAGTGCTCGCTCGCCTGCGCCTCCGTGAACTGCCTGTACTGGTCCTTGGCCTGCTCCATGAGCGTCGCGCCCTCCCCCACCGTCCACTTGAAGCACGTCGACGACGACGCCGGCGCTTGCGCTTGCGCCTCCTTCTCCGGCACCGCTGCCGCCCCCTTGTTCTCCATCAGGCCCGAAAAACTGACGCCAAGCGAAGAAGACGATGTCGCCGGTTGTAGTTGCGTTGCTTTGGTGCTGGTGGCCATGGGGCTGCGGGGGCGTGGCTACTTATATCCAGGGGAGGTCGGGCAGTCTAGAGGAGGAAGCCGGGTCCGTCGCGGGCTTGGATTAGTAGGGAGAAGAAAGAAACAAAGAGAGATAGTACGTACGTAATAATAATCTATACTACTATTATTAAAAGAGTCTATATCTATATCTATATATATACTTCTATATCTACTAGTAAACTTGCACGTGCAACGCACGTCAAACTTTAACCAAATAAGAATCACACCAGCATAAAATAATGAGAAAGTCTACTTTTAGTCCTTCAATTAATTGAGAAGTGAGTGCAGGTTTCATACTTCAACTTAAAAACAGGACAACTTGCAACTTGAACTTTTCAAACCAAAGAAGTTTTGTCCCTCGACTCAGCTGAAGCTGACTCGGCATGGTTTCGACCGGGTCATGTCCATGTAGCAATGTTTTCCTTTTCATTTGAATCCATCTTTAGTGTGGACATTTTTGTTGGAAATATGCCCTAGAGGCAATAATAAAAGCATTATTATTATATTTCCTTGTTCATGATAATTGTCTTTATTCATGCTATAATTGTGTTATCCGGAAATCGTAATACATGTGTGAATAATAGACACCAACATGTCCCTAGTAAGCCTCTAGTTGACTAGCTCGTTGATCAACAGATAGTCATGGTTTCCTGACTATGGACATTGGATGTCATTGATACCGAGATCACATCATTAGGAGAATGATGTGATGGACAAGACCCAATCCTAAACATAGCACAAGATCGTATAGTTCGTTTGCTAGAGTTTTCCAATGTCAAGTATCTTTTCCTTAGACCATGAGATCGTGTAACTCCCGGATACCGTAGGAGTGCTTTGGGTGTACCAAACGTCACAACGTAACTGGGTGACTATAAAGGTATACTACGGATATCTCCGAAAGTGTCTGTTGGGTTGACATGGATCAAGACTGAGATTTGTCACTCCGTATGACGGAGAGGTATCACTGGGCCCACTCGGTAATGCATCATCACAATGAGCTCAAAGTGACCAAGTGTTTGGTCATGGGATCATGCATTACGGTACGAGTAAAGTGACTTGCCGGTAACGAGATTGAACGAGGTATAGGGATACCGACGATCGAATCTCGGGCAAGTAACATACCGATTGACGAAGGGAATTGTATGCGGGATTGATTGAATCCTCGACATCGTGGTTCATCCGATGAGATCATCGAGGAGCATGTGGGAGCCAACATGGGTATCCAGATCCCGCTGTTGGTTATTGGCCGGAGAGTCGTCTCGGTCATGTCTACATGTCTCCCGAACCCGTAGGGTCTCCACACTTAAGGTTCGGTGACGCTAGGATTGTAGGGATATGTATATGCAGTAACCCGAATGTTGTTCGGAGTCCCGGATGAGATCCTGGACGTCACGAGGAGTTCCGGAATGGTCCGGTGGTAAAGAATTATATATAGGAAGTGCTATTTCGGCCATCGGGACAAGTTTCGGGGTCACCGATATTGTACCGGGACCACCGGAAAGGTCCCGGGGGTCCACCGGGTGGGCCCACCTATCCCGGGGGGCCACATGGGCTGTAGGGGTGTGCGCCTTGGCCTATATGGGCCAAGGGCACCAGCCCCAAGAGGCCCATGCGCCAAGAGATAAGGGAAAGGAAGAGTCCTAAAGGGGGAAGGCACCTTCTAGGTGCCTTGGGGAGGATGGACTCCTTCCTTGGCCGCACCCTTCCTTGGAGGAAGGGCCAAGGCTGCGCCCCCCCTCTCTCCCTTGCCCCTATATATAGTGGGGGGAAGGGAGGGCAGCCACACCTAAGCCCTGGCGCCTCCCTCTCCCTCTCCAACACCTCCTCCTCCTCCATAGAGCTTGGCGAAGCCCTACCGGAGTACTGCAGCTCCACCACCACCACGCCGTCGTGCTGCTGTTGGAGCCATCTTCCTCAACCTCTCCTTCCCCCTTGCTGGATCAAGAAGGAGGAGACGTTACGCTGACCGTACGTGTGTTGAACGCGGAGGTGCCGTCCGTTCGGCGCTAGGATCTCCGGTGATTTGGATCATGTCGAGTACGACTTCCTCATCCCCGTTCTTTGAACGCTTCCACGCGTAATCTACAAAGGTATGTAGATGCAATCCAATCACTCGTTGCTAGATGAACTCATAGATGGATCTTGGTGAAACCGTAGGAAAATTTTTGTTTTCTGCAACGTTCCCCAACAGTGGCATCATGAGCTAGGTCTATGCTTAGTTCTCTTGCACGAGTAGAACACAATTTGTTGTGGGCGTTGATGTTGTCAACTTTCTTGCCGCTACTAGTCTTATCTTGCTTCAACGGTATTGTGGGATGAAGTGGCCCGGACCAACCTTACACGTACGCTTACGTGAGACCGGTTGCACCGACTAACATGCACAAGTTGCATAAGGTGGCTGGCGGGTGTCTGTCTCTCCCACTTTAGTTGGAGCGGATTTGATGAAAAGGGTCCTTATGAAGGGTAAATAAAAGTTGACAAATCACGTTGTGGCTTTAACGTAGGTAAAAAAATGTTCTTGCTAGAGCCCTTTTTCAGCCACGTAAAACTTGCAACAACAATTAGAGGACGTCTAACTTGTTTTTGCAACAAGTGCTTTGTGATATGATATGGCCAAAGTTGTGATGAATGATGAATGAAATATATGTGATGTATGAGATGTTCATGCTATTGTAATAGGAATCACGACTTGCATGTCGATGAGTATGACAACCGGCAGGAGCCATAGGAGTTGTCTTTATTTTTGTATGACCTGCGTGTCATTGAGAAACACCATGTAAATTACTTTACTTTATTGCTAAACGCGTTAGCCGTAGTAGTAGAAGTAATAGTTGGCGAGCAACTTCATGGAGACACGATGATGGAGATCATGATGATGAAGATCATGGTGTCATGCCGGTGACAAGATGATCATGGTGTTGGAAATATGCCCTAGAGGCAATAATAAATTGATTATTATTATATTTCCTTGTTCATGATAATCGTTTATTATCCATGCTAGAATTGTATTGATAGGAAACTCAGATACATGTGTGGATACATAGACAACACCATGTCCCTAGTAAGCCTCTAGTTGACTAGCTCGTTAATCAATAGATGGTTACGGTTTCCTGACCATGGACATTGGATGTCGTTGATAACGGGATCACATCATTAGGAGAATGATGTGATGGACAAGACCCAATCCTAAGCCTAGCACAAGATCATGTAGTTCGTATGCTAAAGCTTTTCTAATGTCAAGTATCATTTCCTTAGACCATGAGATTGTGCAACTCCCGGATACCGTAGGAGTGCTTTGGGTGTGCCAAACGTCACAACGTAACTGGGTGGCTATAAAGGTACACTACGGGTATCTCTGAAAGTGTCTGTTGGGTTGGCACGAATCGAG
>NC_041382.1:634956511-635015627 GCF_002162155.2 Triticum dicoccoides | reverse complement strand
CCCTTCCTTGGAGGAGGGGGCAAGGCTGCGCCCTCCCCCTCTCCCTTGGCCCTATATATAGTGGGGAAAAGGAGGAGCAATCATACCTAAGGCCTTTGGTTGCCTCCCTCTCCCTCCCGTGACACATCTCCTCTCCCGTAGGTGCTCGGCGAAGCCCTGCAGGATAGCCACGCTCCTCCATCATCACCACGCCGTTGTGCTGCTGCTGGATGGAGTCTTCCTCAACCTCTCCCTCTCTCCTTGCTGGATCAAGGCGTGGGAGACATCGTCGAGCTGTACGTGTGTTGAACGCGGAGGTGCCGTCCGTTCGGCACTAGGATCATCGGTGATCTGAATCACGACGAGTACGACTCCATCAACCCCGTTCACTTGAACGCTTCCGCTTAGCGATCTACAAGGGTATGTAGATGCACTCTCCTTCTACTCGTTGCTGGTCTCTCCATAGATAGATCTTGGTGATACGCGTAGGAAAATTTTGAATTTCTGCTACGTTCCCCAACAGTGGCATCATGAGCTAGGTCTATTGCGTAGATTCTTTGCACGAGTAGAACACAAAGTAGTTGTGGGCGTCGATATTGTTCAATATGCTTGCCGTTACTAGTCTTATCTTGATTCGGCGGCATCGTGGGATGAAGCGGCCCGGACCAACCTTACACGTACGCTTACGTGAGACCGGTTCCACCGACAAACATGCACTAGTTGCATAAGGTGGCTGGCGGGTGTCTGTCTCTCCCACTTTAGTCGGATCGGATTCGATGAAAAGGGTCCTTATGAAGGGTAA
The DNA here is from genome assembly GCF_002162155.2 of Triticum dicoccoides. Classification (NCBI taxonomy): domain Eukaryota; kingdom Viridiplantae; phylum Streptophyta; class Magnoliopsida; order Poales; family Poaceae; genus Triticum; species Triticum dicoccoides. The sequence goes on along the minus strand of NC_041382.1, from coordinate 635,014,846 downwards.
ATAGCAATTGGCATATCACGTTGTGGTTCATGCGTAGGTAAGAAACGTTCTTGCTAGAAACCCATAGCAGCCACGTAAAACATGCAAACAACAATTAGAGGACGTCTAACTTGTGTTTTGCAGGGTATGCTATGTGATGTGATATGGCCAAAAAAAGGATGTGATGAATGATATATGTGATGTATGAGATTGATCATGTTCTTGTAATAGGAATCACGACTTGCATGTCGATGAGTATGACAACCGGCAGGAGCCATAGGAGTTGTCTTTATTTATTTGTGACCTGCGTGTCAACTTAAACGTCATGTAATTACTTTACTTTATTGCTAACCGTTAGCCATAGTAGTAGAAGTAATAGTTGGCGAGGCAACTTCATGAAGACACGATGATGGAGATCATGATGATGGAGATCATGGTGTCATGCCGGTGACGATGATGATCATGGAGCCCCGAAGATGGAGATCAAAAGGAGCAAAGTGATGATGGCCATATCATGTCACTATTTGATTGCATGTGATGTTTATCATGTTTATACATCTTATTTGCTTAGAACGACGGTAGTAAATAAGATGATCCCTTACAACAATTTCAAGAAGTGTTCTCCCCTAACTGTGCACCGTTGCGACAGTTCGCTGTTTCAAAACATCACGTGATGATCGGGTGTTTTATTCAGACGTTCAAATACAACGGGTGTTGACAAGCCTAGCATGTACAGACATGGCCTCGGAACACACGCGAAACACTTAGGGTTAACTTGACGAGCCTAGCATGTACAGACATGGCCTCGGAACACGGAGACCGAAAGGTCGAACATGAGTCGTATAGAAGATACGATCAACATGAAGATGTTCACCGATGATGACTAGTCCGTCTCACGTGATGATCGGACACGGCCTAGTTTGACTCGGATCATGTAATCACTCAGATGACTAGAGGGATGTCTATCTGAGTGGGAGTTCATAAGATGAACTTAATTATCCTGAACATAGTCAAAAGGTTTTTGCAAATTATGTCGTAGCTCACGCTATAGTTCTACTGTTTAGATATGTTCCTAGAGAAAAAAATAGTTGAAAGTTGACAGTAGCAATTATGCGGACTAGGTCCGTAAACTGAGGATTGTCCTCATTGCTTCATAGAAGGCTTATGTCCTTAATGCACCGCTCAGTGTGCTGAACCTCGAACGTTGTCTGTGGTTGTTGCGAACATCTGACATACACGTTTTGATAACTACATGATAGTTCAGTTAAACGGTTTAGAGTTGAGGCACCAAAGACGTTTTTTGAAACATCGCGAAACATATGAGATGTTTTGAGGGCTGAAATTGGGATTTCAGGCTCGTGCCCATGTCAAGAGGTATAAGACCTCCGATGACTTTCTTAACCTGCAAACTAAGGAGAAAAGCTCAATTGTTGAGCTTGTGCTCAGATTGTCTGAGTACAACCATCATTTGAATCGAGTGGGAGTTGATCTTCCAGATAAGACAGTGATGGTTCTCCAAAGTCATTGCCACCAAGCTGTTAGAGCTTCGTGATGAACTATAACATATCAGGGATAGATATGATGATCCTTGAGGTATTCGCGATGTTTGACACCGCGAAAGTAGAAATCAAGAAGGAGCATCAATTGTTGATGGTTGATGGAACCACTGGTTTCAAGAAGGGCAAGGGCAAGAAGGGATACTTCATGAAACGGCAAATCAGCTGCTGCTCTAGTGAAGAAACCCAAGATAAAACCCAAACCCGAGACTAAGTGCTTCTGTAATAAGGGGAACAACCACTAGAGCAGAATTACCCTAGATACTTGGTAGATAAGAAGGCTGGCAAGGTCGATAGAAGTATATTGGATATACATTGTGTTAATGTGTACTTTGCTAGTACTCCTAGTAGCACCAGGGTATTAGATACCGGTTCGGTTGCTAAGTGTTAGTAACTCGAAACAAAAGGCTACGGAATAAACGGAGACTAGCTAAAGGTGAGCTGACGATATGTGTTGGAAGTTTTTTCAAGCTTGATATGATCAAGCATCGCACGCTCCCTCTACCAAAGAGATTGGTGTTAAACCTAAATAATTGTTATTTGGTGTTTGCGTTGAGCATAGACATGATTGGATTACGTCTATCGCAATACGGTTATTCATTTAAGGAGAATAATGGTTACTCTGTTTATTTGAATAATACCTTCAATGGTCTTACACCTAAAATGAATGGTTTATTAAATCTCGATCGTAGTGATACACATGTTCATGCCAAAAGATAGTAATGATAGTACCACCTACTTGTGGCACTGCCACGTAAGTCATATCGGTATAAAACGCATGAAGAAGCTCCATGTTGATGGATCTTTGGACTCACTCATTTTTGAAAAGTTTGAGACATGCGAACCATGTCTATTGGTGTATATGCATGAAGAAACTCCATGCAAATGGACCGTTTTGACTCACTTGATTTTGAATCACTTGGGACATGCAAATCATACCACACGGGCAAGATGACTGAAAAACCTCGTTTTCAGTAAGATGGAACAAGATAGCAACTTGTAGGAAGTAACACATTTTGATGTGTGCAGTCCAATGAGTGCTGAGGCATGCAGTGAATATCGTTATGTTCTTACTTCACAGATGATTCGAGTAGATGTTGAGAATATTTACTTGATGAAACACAAGTCTGAATTATTGAATGGTTCAAGTAATTTCAGAGTGAAGTAGAAGATCGTCGTGACAAGAGGATAAAAGATCTATGATATGATCATAGAGATGAATATCTGAATCACGAGTTTGGCACAGAATTAAGACTTTGTGGAAATTGTTTCACAACTGATACAGCCTGGAACACCATAGTGTGATGGTGTGTCCAAACGTCATAGTTGCACCCCATTGGATATGGTGCATACCATGATGTCTCTTATCGAGTTACCACTATCGTTCATGGGTTAGGCATTAGAGACAACCACATTCACTTTAAATAGGGCACCACGTAATTCCGATGAGATGACACCGTATGAATTATGGTTTAGAGAAACCTAAGTTGTCATTTCTTAGAAGTTTGGGGCTGCGATGCTTATATGAAAAAGTTTCAGGTTGATAAGCTCGAACCCAAAGCGGATAAAATGCATCTTCATAGGACACCCAAAACAGTTGGGTATACCTCCTAATTCAGATCCAAAAGCAATATGGATTGTTTCTTGAATCGGGTCCTTTCTCGAGGAAAAGTTTCTCTCGAAAGAATTGAGTGGGAGGATGGTGGAGACTTGATGAGGTTATTAAACCATCACTTCAACCAGTGTGTAGCAGGGCACAGGAAGTTGTTCCCGTGGCACCTACACCAATTGAAGTGGAAGCTTATGATATTGATCATGATGTTTCGGATCAAGTCACTACCGAACCTCGTAGGGTGACAAGGATACGTACTACTTCAGAGTGGTACAGTAATCCTGTCTTGAAGGTCATGTTGCTAGACAACAATGAACCTACGAGCTATGGAGAAGCGATGGTGGGCCCGGATTCCGATAAATGGCTCAAGGCCATAAAACCCGAGAGAGGATCCATGTATGAAAACAAAGTGTAGACTTTGGAAGAACTACTTGATGGTCGTAAGGCTGTTAAGTACATATGGATTTTGAAAGGAAGACAGACAATGATGGTAAGTGTCACCATTGAGAAAGCTCGACTTGTCGTTAAGATGTTTTTCGACAAGTTCAAGGAGTTGACTACGATGAGACTTTCTCACTCGTAGCGATGCTAAGAGTCTGTTGGAATTATATTAGCAATTATTGCATTATTTATGAAATCTTGCAGATAGGATGTCAAAACATTGTTTCCTCGACGATTCTTGAGGAAAGGTTGTATGTGATACAACCGGAAGGTTTTGTCTATCCTGAAATATGCTAATAAGTATGCAAAGCTTCAGCAATCCTTCTGAGGACTGGAGTGAGCATCTCGGAGTTGGAATGTATGCTTTGATGATGATCAAAGATTTTGGGTGTATACAAAGTTTATGAGAAACTTGTATTTCCAAAGAAGTGAGTGGGAGCACTATAGAATTTCTGATGAGTATATGTTGTTGACATATTATGGATCAGAAATGATGTAGAATTTCTGGAAAGCATATAGGGTTATTTGGAAAGTGTTTTCAATGGAAAACCTGGATTAAGCTACTTGAGCATTGAGCATCAAGATCTATAAGGATAGATTAAAACGCTTAATGGTACTTTCAAATGAGCACATACCTTGACATGATCTTGAAGGTGTTCAAGATGGATCAGTCAAAGAAGGAGTTCTTGCCTGAGTTGTAAGGTATGAAGTTAAGACTTAAAGCTCGACCATGGCAGAATAGAGAGAAAGGAATGAAGGTCGTCCCCTATGCTTAAGACATAGGCTCTACAGTATGCTATGCTGTGTACCGCACCTGAAGTGTGCTTTACCATGAGTTAGTCAAGGGGTACAAGAGTGATCCAAGAATGGATCACAGGACAGCGGTCAAAGTTATCCTTAGTAACTAGTGGACTAAGGAATTTTCTCAATTATGGAGGTGGTAAAAGAGTTCGTCGTAAAGGGTTACGTCGATGCAAGCTTAACACCTATCCGGATAGCTCTGAGTAGAGATACCGGATACGTATAATGGAGCAACAATTTAGAATAGCTCCAAGTAGAACAGTTATTTGGAAAAGCTCCAAATAGAACGTGGTAGCTGCATCTAGGAGATGACATAGAGATTTGTAAAGCACACACGGATCTGAAAGATTCAGACCCGTTGACTAAAACCTCTCTCACAAGCATAACATGATCAAACCCAGAACTCATCGAGTGTTAATCACATGGTAAATGTGAACTAGATTATTGACTCTAGTAAACTCTTGGGTGTTAGTCACATGGGGATGTGACCTTGAGTGTTAATCACATATCGATGTGAACTAGATTATTGACTCTAGTGCAAGTGGGAGACTGTTGGAAATATGCCCTAGAGGCAATAATAAATTGATTATTATTATATTTCCTTGTTCATGATAATCGTTTATTATCCATGCTAGAATTGTATTGATAGGAAACTCAGATACATGTGTGGATACATAGACAACACCATGTCCCTAGTAAGCCTCTAGTTGACTAGCTCGTTAATCAATAGATGGTTACGGTTTCCTGACCATGGACATTGGATGTCGTTGATAACGGGATCACATCATTAGGAGAATGATGTGATGGAAAAGACCCAATCCTAAGCCTAGCACAAGATCATGTAGTTCGTATGCTAAAGATTTTCTAATGTCAAGTATCATTTCCTTAGACCATGAGATTGTGCAACTCCCGGATACCGTAGGAGTGCTTTGGGTGTGCCAAACGTCACAACGTAACTGGGTGGCTATAAAGGTACACTACGGGTATCTCTGAAAGTGTCTGTTGGGTTGGCACGAATCGAGATTGGGATTTTGTCACTCCGTGTAAACGGAGAGGTATCTCTGGGCCCACTCGGTAGGACATCATCATAATGTGCACAATGTGACCAAGGGGTTGATCACGGGATGATGTGTTACGGAACGAGTAAAGAGACTTGCCGGTAACGAGATTGAACAAGGTATCGGTATACCGACGATCGAATCTTGGGCAAGTACCATACCGCTAGACAAAGGGAATTGTATACGGGATTGATTGAGTCCTTGACATCGTGGTTCATCCGATGAGATCATCGTGGAACATGTGGGAGCCAACATGGGTATCCAGATCCCGCTGTTGGTTATTGACCGGAGAACATCTCGGTCATGACTACATGTCTCCCGAACCCGTAGGGTCTACACACTTAAGGTTCGATGACGCTAGGGTTATAAAGGAAGCTTGTATGTGGTTACTGAATGTTGTTCGGAGTCCCGGATGAGATCCCGGACGTCACGAGGAGTTCCGGAATGGTCCGGAGGTAAAGATTTATATATAGGAAGTCCTGTTTCGGCCATCGGGACAAGTTTCGGGGTCATCGGTATTGTACCGGGACCACCGGAAGGGTCCCGGGGGCCCACCGGGTGGGGCCACCTGCCCCGGGGGCCACATGGGTTGTAGGGGGTGCGCCTTGGCCTACATGGGCCAAGGGCACCAGCCCCTAGAGGCCCATGCGCCAAGATAAAGGAAAAAGGGGAGAGTCCTAAAGGGGGAAGGCACCTCCGAGGTGCCTTGGGGAGGATGGACTCCTCCCCATCCTTAGCCGCATCCCTTCCTTGGAGGAGGGGGCAAGGCTGCGCCCTCCCCCTCTCCCTTGGCCCTATATATAGTGGGGAAAAGGAGGAGCAATCATACCTAAGGCCTTTGGTTGCCTCCCTCTCCCTCCCGTGACACATCTCCTCTCCCGTAGGTGCTCGGCGAAGCCCTGCAGGATAGCCACGCTCCTCCATCATCACCACGCCGTTGTGCTGCTGCTGGATGGAGTCTTCCTCAACCTCTCCCTCTCTCCTTGCTGGATCAAGGCGTGGGAGACATCGTCGAGCTGTACGTGTGTTGAACGCGGAGGTGCCGTCCGTTCGGCACTAGGATCATCGGTGATCTGAATCACGACGAGTACGACTCCATCAACCCCGTTCACTTGAACGCTTCCGCTTAGCGATCTACAAGGGTATGTAGATGCACTCTCCTTCTACTCGTTGCTGGTCTCTCCATAGATAGATCTTGGTGATACGCGTAGGAAAATTTTGAATTTCTACTATGTTCCCCAACACATGGAGCCCCAAGATGGAGATCAAAGGAGCTATGTGATATTGGCCATATCATGTCACTGATATTATTTGATTGCATGTGATGTTTATCATGTTTTGTACATCTTGTTTGCTTAGAACGACGGTAGTAAATAAGATGATCCCTCATTATAATTTCAAGAAAGTGTTCCCCCTAACTGTGCACCGTTGTGACAGTTCGTTGTTTCGAAGCACCACGTGATGATCGGGTGTGATAGATTCCAACGTTCACATACAACGGGTGTAAGACAGATTTACACATGCAAACACTTAGGTTGACTTGACGAGCCTAGCATGTACAGACATGGCCTCGGAACACAGAAGACCGAAAGGTCGAGCATGAGTCGTATAGAAGATACGATCAACATGAAGATGTTCATCAATGTTGACTAGTCCGTCTCACGTGATGATCGGACACGGCCTAGTTAACTTGGATCATGTTATACTTAGATTACAGGAGGGATGTCTATCTAAGTGGGAGTTCATTGAATAATTTGATTAGATGAACTTAATTATCATGAACTTAGTCTAAAATATTTACAATATGTATTGTAGATCAAATGGCCAACGTAGTCCTCAACTTCAATGCGTTCCTAGAGAAAACCAAGCTGAAAGACGATGGCAGCAACTACACGGACTGGGTCCGGAACCTGAGGATCATCCTCATAGCTGCCAAGAAAGATTATGTCCGACAAGCACCGTTGGGTGACGCACCTATTCTCCCTGCAGAACAAGACGTTATGAACGCTTGGCAGGCACGTACCGATGACTACTCCCTCGTTCAGTGCGGCATGCTTTACAGCTTAGAGCCGGGGCTCCAAAAGCGTTTTGAGAGACACGGAGCATATGAGATGTTCGAAGAGCTGAAAATGGTTTTCCAAGCTCATGCCCGGGTCGAGAGATATGAAGTCTCCGACAAATTCTTCAGCTGTAAGATGGAGGAAAACAGTTCTGTCAGTGAGCACATACTCACTATGTCTGGGTTGCATAACCGCTTGACTCAGCTGGGAGTTAATCTCCCGGATGACGCGGTCATTGACAGAATCCTTCAGTCGCTTCCACCGAGCTACAAGAGCTTTGTGATGAACTTCAATATGCAGGGGGTGGAAAAGACCATTCCTGAAGTATTTGCAATGCTAAAATCAGTAGAGGTAGAAGTCAAAAAAGAACATCAAGTGTTGATGGTGAATAAAACCACTAAGTTCAAGAAGGGCAAGGGTAAGAAAGCCTTCAAGAAGGACGGCAAGGGAGTTGCCACGCCCGGCAAGCAAGCTGCCGGGAAGAAGCCAAAGAATGGACCCAAGCCCGAGACTGAGTGCTTTTATTGCAAGGAGAGTGGTCACTGGAAGCGGAACTGCCCCAAATACTTAGCGGACAAGAAGGCCGGCAAAACAAAAGGTATATGTGATATACATGTAATTGATGTGTACCTTACCAGTACTCGTAGTAGCTCCTGGATATTTGATACCGGTGCGGTTGCTCACATTTGTAACTCAAAACAGGAGCTGCGGAATAAGCGGAGACTGGCGAAGGACGAGATGACGATGCGCGTCGGGAATGGTTCCAAGGTCGATGTGATCGCTGTCGGCACGCTACCTCTACATTTACCTACGGGATTAGTTTTGAACCTCAATAATAGTTATTTAGTGCCAAGTTTGAGCATGAACATTGTATCAGGATCTCGTTTAATACGAGATGGCTACTCATTTAAATCCGAGAATAATGGTTGTTCTATTTATATGAGAGATATGTTTTATGGTCATGCTCCGATGGTGAATGGTTTATTCTTAATGAATCTCGAGCGTAATGCTACACATATTCATAGTGTGAATACCAAAAGATGTAAGATTGATAATGATAGTCCCACCTACTTGTGGCACTGCCGCCTTGGTCACATAGGTGTCAAACACATGAAGAAGCTCCATGCAAATGGACTTTTAGAGTCTCTTGATTACGAATCATTTGACACGTGCGAACCATGCCTCGTGGGTAAAATGACCAAGACTCCGTTCTCAGGAACAATGGAGCAAGCAACCAACTTATTGAAAATCATACATACTGATGTGTGCGGTCCAATGAGCGTTGAGGCTCGCGGTGGCTATCGTTATGTTCTCACCCTCACTGATGACTTGAGTAGATATGGGTATGTCTACTTAATAAAACACAAGTCTAAAACCTTTGAAAAGTTCAAGGAATTTCAGAGTGAGGTTGAGAATCAACGTGACAGGAAAATCAAGTTCCTGCGATCGGATCGTGGAGGAGAATACTTGAGTCACGAGTTTGGCACACACTTAAGAAAATGTGGAATAGTTTCACAACTCACGCCGCCTGGAACACCTCAGCGTAATGGTGTGTCCGAACGTCGTAATCACACTCTATTAGATATGGTGCGATCTATGATGTCTCTTACCGATTTACCGCTATCATTTTGGGGCTATGCTTTAGAGATTGCCGCATTCACTTTAAATAGGGCTCCATCAAAATCCGTTGAGACGACACCGTATGAGTTATGGTTTGGGAAGAAACCTAAGCTGTCGTTTCTAAAAGTTTGGGGATGCGATGCTTATGTCAAGAAACTTCAACCTGAAAAGCTCGAACCCAAGTCGGAAAAATGCGTCTTCATAGGATACCCTAAAGAAACTATTGGGTATACCTTCTACCTCAGATCCGAAGGCAAGATCTTTGTTGCCAAGAATGGATCCTTTCTAGAGAAGGAGTTTCTCTCGAAAGAAGTAAGTGGGAGGAAAGTAGAACTTGATGAAGTATTACCTCTTGAACCGGAAAATGGCGCAACTCAAGAAAATGTTCCTGAGGTGCCTGCACCTACTAGAGAGGAAGTTAATGATGATGATCATGAAACTTCAGATCAAGTTGCTACTGAAATTCGAAGGTCCACAAGGACACGTTCCGCACCAGAATGGTATGGCAACCCTGTCTTGGAAATCATGTTGTTAGACAACGGTGAACCTTCGAACTATGAAGAAGCGATGGCGGGTCCGGATTCCGACAAATGGCTGGAAGCCATGAAATCCGAGATAGGATCCATGTATGAAAACGAAGTATGAACTTTGACTGACTTGCCCGTTGAGCGGCGAGTCATAGAAAATAAATGGATCTTTAAGAAGAAGACAGACGCGGATGGTAATGTGACCATCTATAAAGCTCGGCTTGTCGCTAAGGGTTATCGACAAGTTCAAGGGCTTGACTACGATGAGACTTTCTCACCAGTAGCGAAGCTGAAGTCCGTCCGAATCATGTTAGCAATTGCCGCATTCTATGATTATGAGATATGGCAAATGGACGTCAAAACGGCATTCCTTAATGGTTTCCTTAAGGAAGAATTGTATATAATGCAGCCGGAAGGTTATGTCGATCCTAAGAATGCTGACAAGGTGTGCAAGCTCCAACGCTCGATTTATGGGCTGGTGCAAGCATCTCGGAGTTGGAACATTCGCTTTGATGAGATGATCAAAGCGTTTGGGTTTATGCAGACTTATGGAGAAGCCTGCGTTTACAAGAAAGTGAGTGGGAGCTCTGTAGCATTTCTCATATTATATGTAGATGACATACTTTTGATGGGAAATGATATAGAGCTTTTGGACAGCATTAAGGCCTACTTGAATAAGAGTTTTTCAATGAAGGACCTTGGAGAAGCTGCTTATATATTAGGCATCAAGATCTACAGAGATAGATCAAGACGCCTCATAGGTCTTTCACAAAGCACATACTTTGATAAGATATTGAAGAAGTTCAATATGGATCAGTCTAAGAAGGGGTTCTTGCCTATGTTGCAAGGTGTGAAATTGAGCTCAGCTCAATGTCCGACCACGGCAGAAGATATAGAAGAGATGAGTGTCATCCCCTATGCCTCAGCCATAGGTTCTATTATGTATGCCATGCTGTGTACCAGACCTGATGTAAACCTTGCCGTAAGTTTGGTAGGAAGGTACCAAAGTAATCCCGGCAAGGAACACTGGACAACGGTCAAGAATATCCTGAAGTACCTGAAAAGGACTAAGGAAATGTTTCTCGTTTATGGAGGTGACGAAGAGCTCGTCGTAAAGGGTTATGTCGCGCTAGCTTCGACACAGATCTGGATGACTCTAAGTCACAAACCGGATACGTGTATATTTTGAATGGTGGGGCAGTAAGCTGGTGCAGTTGCAAGCAGAGCATCGTGGCAGGATCTACATGTGAAGCAGAGTACATGGCAGCCTCGGAGGCAGCGCATGAAGCAATTTGGGTGAAGGAGTTCATCACCGACCTAGGAGTCATACCCAATGCGTCGGGGCCAATCAAGCTCTTCTGTGACAACACTGGAGCTATTGCTCTTGCAAAGGAGCCCAGGTTTCACAAGAAGACAAGGCACATCAAGCGTCGCTTCAACTCCATTCGTGAAAATGTTCAAGATGGAGATATAGATATTTGTAAAGTACATACGGACCTGAATGTAGCAGATCCGTTGACTAAACCTCTCCCTAGAGCAAAACATGATCAACACCAGAATTCCATGGGTGTTCGATTCGTCACAATGTAACTAGATTATTGACTCTAGTGCAAGTGGGAGACTGCTGGAAATATGCCCTAGAGGCAATAATAAAAGCATTATTATTATATTTCCTTGTTCATAATAATTGTCTTTATTCATGCTATAATTGTGTTATCCGGAAATCGTAATACATGTGTGAATAATAGACACCAACATGTCCCTAGTAAGCCTCTAGTTGACTAGCTCGTTGATCAACAGATAGTCATGGTTTCCTGACTATGGACATTGGATGTCATTGATACCGAGATCACATCATTAGGAGAATGATGTGATGGACAAGACCCAATCCTAAACATAGCACAAGATCGTATAGTTCGTTTGCTAGAGTTTTCCAATGTCAAGTATCCCTTCCTTAGACCATGAGATCGTGTAACTCCCGGATACCGTAGGAGTGCTTTGGGTGTACCAAACGTCACAACGTAACTGGGTGACTATAAAGGTATACTACGGGTATCTCCGAAAGTGTCTGTTGGGTTGATATGGATCAAGACTGGGATTTGTCACTCCGTATGACGAAGAGGTATCACTGGGCCCACTCGGTAATGCATCATCACAATGAGCTCAAAGTGACCAAGTGTCTGGTCACGGGATCATGCATTACGGTACGAGTAAAGTGACTTGCCGGTAACGAGATTGAACGAGGTATAGGGATACCGACGATCGAATCTCGGGCAAGTAACATACCGATTGATGAAGGGAATTGTATGCGGGATTGATTGAATCCTCGACATCGTAGTTCATCCGATGAGATCATCGAGGAGCATGTGGGAGCCAACATGGGTATCCAGATCCCGCTGTTGGTTATTGGCCAGAGAGTCGTCTCGGTCATGTCTACATGTCTCCCGAACCCGTAGGGTCTCCACACTTAAGGTTCGGTGATGCTAGGATTGTAGGGATATGTATATGCAGTAACCCGAATGTTGTTCGGAGTCCCGGATGAGATCCCGGACGTCACGAGGAGTTCCGGAATGGTCCGGAGGTAAAGAATTATATATAGGAAGTGCTATTTCGGCCATCGGGACAAGTTTCGGGGTCACCGGTATTGTACCGGGACCATCGGAAAGGTCCCGGGGGTCCACCGGGTGGGCCCACCTATCCCAGGGGGGCACATGGGCTATAGGGGTGTGCGCCTTGGCCTATATGGGCCAAGGGCACTAGCCCCAAGAGGCCCATGCGCCAAGAGATAAGGGAAAGGAAGAGTCCTAAAGGGGGAAGGCACCTCCTAGGTGCCTTGGGGAGGATGGACTCCTCCCTTGGTCGCACCCTTCCTTGGAGGAAGGGCCAAGGCTGCGCCCCCCCCCCCTCTCTCCCTTGCCCCTATATATAGTGGGGGGAAGGGAGGGCAGCCACACCTAAGCCCTGGCGCCTCCCTCTCCCTCTCCAACACCTCCTCCTCCTCCATAGAGCTTGGCGAAGCCCTGCCGGAGTACTGCAGCTCCACCACCACCACGCCGTCGTGCTGCTGTTGGAGCCATCTTCCTCAACCTCTCCTTCCCCCTTGCTGGATCAAGAAGGAGGAGACGTTACGCTGACCGTACGTGTGTTGAACGCGGAGGTGCCGTCCGTTCGGCGCTGGGATCTCCGGTGATTTGGATCACGTCGAGTACGACTTCCTCATCCCCGTTCTTTGAACGCTTCCGCGCGTAATCTACAAAGGTATGTAGATGCAATCCGATCACTCGTTGCTAGATGAACTCATAGATGGATCTTGGTGAAACCGTAGGAAATTTTTTGTTTTCTGCAACGTTCCCCAACAATTTTGTCGGACATTTGGAGTGCAATGTGTACACGAAGAACTTGACGTCGTTGTCCCAGAAGCCACACGCCACCGCCGTCAGTAGCCCTGTCAGCTACCACACCAAAACTTTGTGACTCATAGTCAAAATACAAACATAATTTTCATCCAGAATGAACTTTGCTCAAAAGATAATTTAAAATAAGTATGTATTGTGACCGGGGAATCCAATTTGGATGGAGAACAAAATGGTTGCACAGAGATGGCTTCAAACAGAGCTAGAAATGTACAGCCCATGGAGTGGTTTTGTGTATATATATAGACTAAGCAGCCAAATAAGAAATGTGCTTGGTCACTTAAAAACCTTCACAACATACCATATTCGGATACATAATGCATGTGCTCACATCTTCAAATGTTATAAATAATCATTAATAGTCAAGTGGCAGATAAGATTTACACTCATTTGCAGAATAAAGAACGTTCAGACAATTAGCAGCCTTTCACACCATACAAAAAGGATTTAGCTACGATGATCTCTGCTACTTCAGCCGACAAATCAGAGCAAGAAGCCTCACAACCATTGTAAATTTTGGCAGACTTTCAGTCAAAAAAGAACTAACTCTAAAATATTATACTCATTTGGTCTTATAAACGGGGAACGTCCCCTGATCCTAACGGAGATGCAGCTGCATGATGATTCTCTAACTCTGACATGTTAAAACCATGGGGAAGTAATAAAATCTACAGAATCTACATAATATGTTACAATTGATGTTATACTGAGCATACATGGAAGTCGGCATAGGATGAGTAAATAGTTGCTTCCGATTTGGATTCAAAGCACATCTTAGTTAAGCAGAACACGTATACAAAAATTATAGTACATTACACCCAGTATTAGGTCAAGATATAAGAAGGCAAGACGCTTCATTGAAGAGCAAGAAAAGGCACCATAATAAACATGTGATCAGCAAAGAGACAACTAATACAGAGAGAAATAATTAAATGTCGTCCCATCAGATGACTATAAAAAGCTTAATTCTGTCCCTGCAAGAGTACAAGTCACATGCCAGTGCACAGAAGTTATAGACCATCAACAGTTCTATTGTTATCATACATTGAACATTTGTAGTGTCATATTCCTGCAGGTAAGTCGATATGGATTTTCATAAGTTTAGCCTCTTCTTTTGGTCATACACCAGGTTGCTGAGTTTGGCCCTCCGAGACAACATCGACAAGGAGCTTATAATTGTTGAGGTTACTGATTCTTAGAATCTGATGCAATGTAACATTTTTCGAGAATAACACAACTATGCCTATCAACCAATCAAAATTATATATCGTAGCATATCAATCACAATGCATGATGAAAAATTGTATGTCCTGATACACTGGTTCTTTTAAATGCACTTCCAAAATATACGTACTCCCTCCGGTCCAAATTAATCGACGCAACTCTTGTACAACTTTAGTACAAAGTTGAACTAAAGCTGCGTCAATTAATTTGGATCGGAGGGAGTAGTAAAATTCGTGTTGCATATAGCACATTCCGCTATATATGGCTCATTTCTGCATGCCCCCCTATTGTTTTTACTAAAAGAAGGCAAATGGACAGTCGAATAGAAATACATATCTCGAAACTATCTTCTCATAGATGGCAATATGTTCATGAAGCATAACACAATTAATTTTTTGTTTATAGCGACAGATTAGTTGTTTTATGCGTAACAGTTTCGAACTTTAGCTAAGACTCATTTCTTTTCATATATGGATAAAAAATGCAACAAATTTTGACTTCTCATGTTACTTCATATTGAAATGATAGCGACACTCAAATAGCCATTTCAGTAGAACTTCAAGGAAGCCTAGAAATGGAGACAGAACAAAAACCTGAAATACATGGTCACTTGAAAATCCTTGAAAAAGATTTGGCCTTCTTACAAAAGAGAATTTTCCTAACAGAATTCCAAAAGCCATATGTTCCTTTGATACTTGAATTGTTGCCTATGTTACCTGCACACAGGAGCAGTTTAGATACTGATACAACACAAATATATGGCATGAGATGGAAACAATTCTCTTACTTGCTGCTAACCAGCACTGATAAGTATTTCTGTATCTACTTGTCCAGTAACACCTGGCACCTTACCAAAGCACAGTTAAATATCAAATATGCTCGGGGAACATATTTCAATATTATTGGCTGAAACAATAGCATCAGAGTTAAAAAAACACAAAATGACATTGGTGTAGAAGTTTAGTTTGGGAAGAAATATTGCAAGTGCAGCACAGGTAGAAGCTGATTGTCTAGTTCAAAAATATAGGAGCTTGGAAGTACAGAAGATAGGAAGTACAGAACATAGTGGGAGATTAATGATCGCTCACAGGAGAGAAATTCAGTGTCCTCGTTGAGCCGCTTGCTGTTGATAGAAATTCAGTTCAGATTATCCTATTTCACATCCATAGAATATGTGTAGGGAAAATAATAATAATCAGACATGTACTCTATAGAATACTGTAGTACTCAATGTGAATCCTAGTCCATGCCAAAAGGAAAAAATTTAGAAGAGGCTCTGCAATACTGGAATAAATTCAAAAAAGGACATATTGCTTTAGAGTAAAGTAAGCAGAGACGACAGAACAAGATTCCTGATAATGTCCAACCTAAATAAAAAACCTAAAGTTCTCCTTTAACGATCCACAGTAAAAAATAAAATAAGAAACTAAAAATTCTACTCTTCCATATGTAACTATCAATTACCATAATGAAAAGAATATCCTCTCGCCTTCACCATAAGCCATAAATCAAATTATTTATTTAGATACAGTAAAAATCATAACTAAAACAGAGCCAACTTTGAGAAATAAGGACCTCATAGCATGTCCGATTTGGTCCAACTGAACATGAATCATGGCTGCAAGCATCAATCGACTGTATCTCGTAACTATGACAAACATGTAGTGGGATTGGTGAAGAATTGCCTATGTATTTACTCAGTGAAGGGAGACGTAGTCTCATATGGGTAGCACAAAAGCCACAATAGTGCTGACGTTCTCCACCATGGCTCCGTTCTGTTCCTCACACGTACATCGCTAGCAGCATGGACAGTGTTCGCCGCAGCACTATTATGGCTGGCATTAGAGAATACTTACAGAACAAACAGTAAAACAAATAAATGAGCCACGAGTGTACATGCATCTTCTCTTGAATGCAGATTAGCGTCCGCCCGCGCGTAGAAGCTGGTGTTGCTGCTGCAGATTGGTATCCGCCTGCAGATTAGCGAGACCGGTGACAAGCGCGCCGGCTAGGGCACAATGGCAACGACGACCCGTGGTGGCGGGGTGGGGGCGACGGCGCCGAGGAGTGTGCCAGGTCCAACGAGAGGACGAGGAGCCCCATTGAGAACGTGTTGGCGAGGGCATCGGGAAGGCGACGAGGAGGCCGGGAGAGAGGGCGCCCGTGAGAAGTGGTGGGCAGTTCGGGAGAGGGAAGTGCGAAGGGCGTGACGGCTCCGGCGGCGAAGGGCGAGGCGGCCCGTGGCGACCTGCGGCGAAGGGCGTGACGGGCGGCGAACAACGGCGGCGAACGGCTGCTGGAGGAACAGCGGGGCGTCGAACGGCGCACGGGAGGAACCGCCCGTGTTGTGTCGTTCGTTGGGAGGAGGGGGAAGTAGGTCGTGCCTCGTGCGTTGTTGTCAGAGTTTTTTTTTTTTGAACGACGGGGCAGGGTTAGCGATCGATGGGTTAGTGGCTTGATGTGTGGTTTGTATCGTTAAACACCAGAGGGTTAAACATTGGAGGATTAAGAGCCATTAGATCTTGTTAATGAATGGGTCTGATTGTTTGGTTCTCCGACCTCTCTTTCTTTTATAGTGGTAGTAGATAGTAGATACTACTATTAAAAGAGCAAACATAAATTCCTTTAAAGCCACACAATAAACTGTACACGGAATAACCACGACCCTCCGATTAGAACAATTTACACATATCCTACTGCTCATATTGCGTCAACGGTTTATCACTTAGATCAACATCTCAAATTAAATGTTCTGCTAAACAGACGCTTGCCCCTCCCGTGATTTCCGGAAAGATTCCACCCAAATCACGCCTTATCAGGAAGAATGGGTCAGTTCAAAAAGAAAAGAAAAAACGGATCGTAGCAAGCGCCGCCGCTCCTCCCGATCGCCCCGAGCCGACCCCGCCTCCGGTCGCCGCCCACGCACCTGGAAGCCGCCGCCGACGTCCTCTGCCGGTCAGCCGCACCCAGCATCCTCCTCCTCCCTTCTCTCTCCCTCTCCTCACTAATCTCTCTCTCTCCGTTCCCGCACTGCAGGGCTCCGCCGGACCGTCCCACGCGACTGCCAGCCTCCTCCCGGCCAGACCGACGATGGCGACGACCGGATCTGACCGGTCGCCTCCGTTTCTGCCTCGCCTAGCCGCACCACTCATCCGCCCCACCTCTCCCAGCCAGCCCCGCCGCCCCCTCCCTACCGAGCCCCCCTGGTGGTGGACGGTGACATCTCACCTGGACTGGATTGGAGAGTTGCATCCAATCAGGCCTCCCTCCTCTCCACTAAGTGCATCTGATTCTGAACACAGAGTTCTTCACGGTATGTGTTCTACCATTTTTCTCTTTAGGCAGAAGTGTATGCTGCTATGTTGGTTCAACCTTTGGTAGCGTTCTGATGAAAGTGATGTTTATTTCATTCAGATGCTGATTAGTTTGCTTGTGGATGTGCTACTTTTACGCAGGTAATTTTCAATTCTCTGACGCAAGCCATTTGTGTGAGCGCTAATTAACTTATATGGTAAAACTCTATGGGAGGCTCCGACAATAAAACTATTTTAGAAGACACGGCAATATTTTACTATATGAAGTGAAAATGTACAAGTTGTAGATGGACAACTATGGCAGCTCTTCTATACAGTTATTTACTGTCCAGCGAGGCCCTCAGAGGATATCTAAAGAAGTGAGAATGTACACCTTGTTTTTCTAGGCGAACATGACTTGGATGAGTCAATAGCATAGTAGCCATAGTTATCTAAAAAGGGCAGTGTCCCAGGCAACAAGGTAAATTGTTCTGCTGTCCAATGCATTGAAGCTATAATGCATATATGCTTAGTAAATTGTTTAGATTTGTCTGAGACTAAAATAATGACCAACTTAGTGAATTGTTAAACCTGAAAGTTTGTGTTTTCCATTTAACACAGTGAATTGTTTGCACAATTCAGTTCCGTGTTGATTGAATGGACGTGACGTGATGTTTTCTCCAGGGAACGGACTGAAGTGGATTGACATGGTTTCTGTCCATCATGCAGTTATGTGCTATTCTTCCTTGCTGCAGTGTTGCGCATCTTTGCTGCTGTGGCTGACTCCATGAATATGAAAGCTATATTTACTCCTAAGCTATGAGTGTCCTCTAACTTCCTTGCATGAGAGGTATTTGCTCTCAGTCCCGGCCATCCTTATTACGAGGGATGCAGCAAGGTTCAATGGATCATGACGTTTGGACTAGATTTGAATCTATATCTACCAAATCTGTGCGTACATTTTTATGCTATAAATTTCTTTTTCTTTCAGTATCCTATTGAAGTTCTATCAGCCGACAGGTGCATTGAAGCGAGCCTGACACCCTGAAAGAACTATACAATGATATTTGGCTATTGCTTTCAGTATTAGAGAAGCATAGAAACAGAACTGCAGGGCTTACTGTATTTTCATGTGGCATTCCTCTATGCCATCATGCCATACTGTTTATTTTGAGCAACCTTTCTATGGTATTTTGTTGGACAGTTTTTAGTGTAATCTCAGGCACCTCAATATATGGTAAATAACTGCATGCTTGGGTATATGTTCTATTCTCAATGTTGTATTCCTTTTATTTGCTCTGTTACTGTAGCAATCAAAAAGAATCGGGCACAAGCTCCAGTTAGTCCTGTACAAAAATTGGTGTAGAAGTGTGGTCTATGGATTCCTTATTTTGTCAATTCAGACTTGGGATTGTACGGAAAAGTGTGGACTATGGATAAATACCAGAACTGGATTGACCATGTCACATCTTCACCAAGAGTCATGGCACTGGCATATTCAAGCTTTGTTGTTTCCTTCGTTTCCAAGCAACAGTACTCTTAAAGGCAATATATGCAGGTTTATCATTCATGTGAGAGATATGAAGGATGAAACAAAAGTAAAAGGTGTTTATGCTAACGGAGCATCATAATTAGGTAGGAGTGTCTGTTGGTTTTATAAACCCAGTATCATCCTACTCCTTGTAGTTTCTGTATTGCCTGCAAATAATACAATTTTCAAATGATATTTTGTTATGGTCATATATAAATATTTAAATATTTAAAAGTTCCAGAGGTTCCTTGAGATGAGATGATGGCTCTGATGTGCTATATGTTTACATAGGAGTTTTTTTTTCTCACAGTCGTGCGTTGCACGTGCATTCTTACTAGTTGGATAAGAACACACAAACTACTGTGTCCGGATCATCATCATAGAAGAAAACAGGTAATCACGGATTCTTAGTTTTGGGCTGGATCACAAGTAAAAACGGACTCTTTTCTTCTCCGATGAGATGATGATTTCCCAAGTGCAAACGGGAACGGGAATCTCCCTGTTCCTTCCTTGTTTTAATCCCCTTCGTTAATACTCCATGTTCCTTTCTTTTCCTTGTTTTAATCCCCTTGTTAATACTCTGTTTCTAAATATAAGTCTTTTTAGTTTCTAACAATGTGCTAGATGGCCCTTCATTCTTTTTCCCCGTCAGTTCAGTGATGTATGTTATAAGACTTTTTAGAGATATTTCATTGTTATAAGTCTCATACATTGTTATTAGTCTTTTTAGAGATTCCAATATGAACTACATACGAATGTATATAGACATATTTTAGAGTGTAGATTCACTCATTTTGTTTCGTATGTAGTCTATATTAAAATTTCTGAAAAGACTTACAACAATGTGCCAGATGGCCCTTCATTCTTTTTCTCCGTCAGTTCAATTATGTATGTAATCACCTTGATAAAGCCTATCAATGCGATGATGCGGAAATCTCCCTTAGTTGAGTGATGTATCTAATCTATTCTTCTTAGTTGAGTGATGTATCTAAACTAATCTATGCTACTTAGTTGAAGCTCAACTTGGTTCGGTTCGTTTGCTGGAAGTAGTGTTTTGGGCCACAGTAGTTACGAAGGCATCGGGCGCCATCTAGCAATATAGACAACCCCCTCCCGACCCCCTTGGCGCCGCCACACCAGGGAGGCGCTAGGGGGATCAGATCCCAGCGCTGCCAGCCCCCCACCCCACAAAGGAGGATCCTGCTGTCACTGCCGCTGGTGTTGGCCGTGGTGGCAGCGGCGCCCAATGCCAAGGCGCCGAAGCAGGAGGCGGTGGCGGCGGCAACCACTCGAGGCGGTTGGGCACCTCAGGCTAGGGGTTTCCCACTGAGGCCAGGGCAGCTCCCTGGTTGTGTGGCGACAACCGATGACCCCATGGCTGGTGGTGCTGGCGATGGGGGGCATGGAGGCGGTCGCGGATCTGGATCCCACCCAGATCCGTCGTCAATTCTTCAAGTGGATAGTCGACGACACGATGAGGGCTCTGGTGAGGGGATGGAGGATCTCCGCCGGAGAATCGGCGGCGACATACGTCTTCATAGCGAAGCTCCGCGCGGTTCCACCCAGCCACATGATCAGGGCGACGTGACTTTTGGTGAAAACCGTGCCTGATTGCGGTCTTGGCAGACGATGGCGGTGTCTCTGACATCGTTTCCTTCTCGGGGCATCGTTGTTGCAGGTTGCGTCAACTCGATTGGGATGTTCCGGGGGAACCCCGGATTTGGGTCTACCGGATCGGGCAATGACAACGCCTTGGTATCGTTCTCCCTCGTGGGTGCATCGTTTTGGAGCAAGTGTTGGCTGGAGGGGACAAGAGGAGGGGTGGTGTTACATCTACCGCAAGGCCGCCGACAGATCCCGACATCATGGCACTGCAGAGTTTCAGCGACGGACGCGTGTGGATGGATACACGCAAGATGGTGGCATTGTCTGGTGTCGTGGTGGCGTCGACGGCAGGCCTGGCAAGGTTGGTGCATCAGTACCTGCTCTGAGATGGATCGGTGGAAGACAGCGGCGGCAGCTTCCGAGAGTCCACCGGACCGGAGTGTGACCTAGTCCCGGCATTGTGGTTTGGCCGAGGCATCTGGCTTTAGATGTTAGGCTTTGATGTGATGTCTATTTGGTATTCGGCTTGGACAATAGGCACCCCTTCATCAAGGGGATAGGAGTAGCGACAGGTGTTGCCAACATGGTGGTTTCAGACTTACTGATGTATTATTTTGTAAGGTCTTTGCAAATAATTAATAAAATGGCTGCATGCATCACTCAGATGGAGAGGCCAAGGGTATATTCTAAAAAAACTTGTCTCGAGGATCATGATGCAAGTTGTTAGGATTTGGTTTTGTGGCAGGTGAAGCAGCATTGTTGGGACGACCTTGCAACCCGCTATAAGTGATTATATATCGTTGAACATCCTGAGGTGGTGCGCTTTCGTTGGATTCTTGTTGCTGCTTTGCGGGACGAAACTCCTGCGAGGCACCGTATTCGATTTTTTTTCAGGTCTAGAAAAACATAGCATTGGAGTGACATACGTCCTCTTTAACACCATGGGATAACACTAGGATTGTTAGAGAACCTCAGAAAAAACAATTCATTTGTAAAGATATTTGGGTGGATGAGAATTCTTTTAAATAAAGTGCAAAACTTATGATCTCACAAGGATCCAGATCCTATAAAAAAATCCAGTAATTTTCTCTGCATCGAGCCCTATAAGAAGGGAACAGTAATCATATTCAAGAAGTAGAAAAAAACATCATACCACGAAATTCCTATGGATCGAGCATCAAAACAACAATCACATTGAGAAAGAGTCACCTGTGGCTGGCCTTATCTAGGGACTGCCCTTCGACACCTTAAGGCACCTGCCTTTGTGTCATAGGCACAAAGGCAGGTGCCTTTACGGCACTGAAGCCGCATCCCTTATCTGGAGTAGCCATAACAAGTGACAAAGAGTCACTTCCATTCTTGACAAAGGAACGTAGCTCGGGATATTTCTTGGATAAGATCTCCTCACACCAATTCTCATGCCAAAACAGTATTAAAATCCTTCTCATAGGAGGCCACTTTCTTAAATAGGGGAGCAACTTGAGAATATCTTTTCACCAGAACGATCATTTTAATTGACCTTGAGGGGTAATATTTTCCCCAATGCAAATATTCTTTATTAAAAAAATATAGGTGCTTGATAAGTAGGGCCTTGTTATAGCCACATCCAGTATTCCAGGCCCATTTTGATTTTTAGGCCTACATACCTTGTCCGAGGCTATCAAAGCAATCCCTTGATCTTCCATCTCAGATTTCCTCCATAGGCAGTGTTTTGAGTACCTCTGAGGTAGTAATTTGATGGACCATAGCAGCAGCAGGCAATGCAAGAGAGCACATGAAGTTTTTTTTTCTCCAATATGCACGAGTGTACATATTATATATTAAAGAAGAAAGGCAAAAGAATGCCTCCACCAAGGGTTACACAAGTTCGTTACACTTTACTCCTCTCTACTCGCCCACCTACGTAAACTATGAAAGAAGGGGTCTACATTCCCTTTAAACTTCCCAGCTACCGTTCAAGTCATGCCTTCGGTCCACACTCTACCTAGAAGCACCTCCATCGAAGGGGATGCTCCGTCGAACACAATAGAATTTCGATGTTTCCACAGCTCCCAAAATGTAAGAATAAAGATGGTATGCAGATCCTTCCTTCGTAGGTTGTTGGGCCCTTGCTTATCCCAAAGCCATGAGTGAAGGGAGTCTTGTGCCGTCGGCGTCCACTCCGGCTTTCCTAGAGCGTCACATACCACTGCCCATGTTGATCTAGCAAACACGCACGTTAGCAGCACATGATTAATCGTTTCCTCCTCCTGGTCACATAGGGGGCATGCATCCTAATCCTAATGCAATAACCCTCTCCTCACAAGTCTATCCGAGGTCCAGCACCGGTTCCGTAGAGTAAGCCAAGTGAAGAACTTGCAAGTGGATGGTGCCCTGGATGTCCAAGTCAGCTTCGCCAGTGGCTCCACAGTATGGCCCCAAAACTATGCCGCGTATGCCGACCTTACCGAGTATTTTCCATTTGTCTCCCAGGCCCAAGAGATCTTATCCAGCACATCCACCTCAAGCTCCCACGTGCTTACTCTTAGCCATAACGAGAGGAATTCCGCCAGACTTGAGGAGCAGAAGTCTACCATCACAAGGAAGGTGAAGCACCTGATGGGTTCGAAATCTTCAATTCCAGGCTTGGAGGTTCCCATAGGCAGTGGCGATTCTACTCAACAGGCTTCAATAGGCTCTAGCCTACCCTTAAAATTTGCCACACACAAAAACACCACCAATAATCAGCACACTAGTAGTTAGGTGCAGCGCATAAAATGGCATCCAACATCAAAAATTACTATCCTTGAAGTTGAGCCTGCCTTGAAATTACGTCCTATATTCGCCACTGCCCATAGGCACATCCAAGATATGAATCCTTGCAACATATGTGAAAGGAAAAGATCCTTGCTGACATCCCAAAACAGTGGCCAATCTAATCATTTTTTTCCACATTGCAAACAGTCTGAAGCAGGTAGCAAGTAGCAAGGGGCAAATAATTGTTTATCAGAAATTCCGTCGATAAGCTTAAGCTTGTACTCCCTCCGTACACAAAGTTGACACTTATATTGGGACGTAATGAGTATTCACTTTATCTCAAAATAAGTGTCTTAACTTTAATAAGTGTCTCAGCAAGTGGCTGTATAAGTTATTAGTTGAGACTGAGGCCACGTGGGCGCAGATTCTCCGTAGTAAGTATCTGCAGTCCAAGACTTCGTCCCAGACGACAGTGAGACCGACTGACTCGCCATTTTAGAAGGGGCTTATGAGAGTCAAAGCTGCCTTCTTTAATAGAACAAAGTTTATAGTCGGTAGTGGCAACACCACTCGCTTCTGGGAAAATACTTGGCTTAGTGAAACACCGTTGGCGCTTCAGTATCCGTCCCTGTATCGTATTGTTCAAAGACGTGATGCTCTTGTTGCAACGATTATGCAGTCCATTTCCCTTAATATTCAGTTTAGGAGGGCGCTCGTTGGCGACCGGTGGGAAGCATGTCTTTATTTGGTGAGTAGACTGATGGAGGTTCAGCTATCTCATCAGCCCGATCAGTTGTGTTGGATGCTTACTAGGTATGGAGAGTTTACGGTTAAGTCGATGTATATCGATGTCATTAACTCTAGTGCTATTCCTAGTTCCAAAGATGTTTGGAAAGTCAAAGTTTTTTTGAAAATTAAAGTGTTTATGTGGTTTGTACATAAACAAGTCATTTTAACAAAGAATAATTTGGTTAAGCGCAACTGGACAGGATCTATTAGGTGTAGTTTTTGTGATCGGGACGAAACTATCAAGCACCTCTTCTTTGACTGCCGTTGGCGAGAGTTTTGTGGCACACGGTGCATATTGCTTTTAACATTACTCCTCCGAATTCGGTCAGTACGTTACTTGAAACGTGGCTTGTTGGGATAAAGTCCGAAATAGCTAGACACATTCGCGTAGGAGTATGTGCTTTGTTGTGGGTAATTTGGAACTGTAGAATGATTTGGCTTTTAACAGAACAACAAATATTTATTTTTTGCACGTTTTATTCTGGGCTACTGCTCTCATTCGTATGTGGTCGTTACTCACTCCGACGAAGGCCAGGGAGCGTTTGGTTACTGGATCTATCCGCTGAGAGATGATAGCGCGGGATATCTTCAACCGGTTTAGATGACGGTCATGTAATAGGATAGGCGATTAGTTTACCTATCTTTGTTATGCCAGCCTGTTGTGGTTTTTGGGCCTATTGTTTTTGGCGATGTGGCTCTTTGTGATCTTGCTGTTATTTTATTTTCAGACTATAAAATCTTGTTGAATCTTATTATTTATCTATAAATATGGCCGTATGCATTGTTCTGATGCAGAGGCCGGAAAGTCCCCTTTTCAAAAAAAAAAAAACTTTAATAATTAGTATATAAAGTTGAGATAGTGTTAGATACACGAATACATAATTTGGGACGAAGGAGGTTGTATTAAGGATGGTTTTGTTTAGTACTCACTCTATTTTTTTAGTCCGCATATAAAATTTGATCAAAGTTAATTTTTATAAAATTTGACTAACTTTAAAGCAAAAAATATTAACATCCACTCCTACAATACTGTTACGGAAATTAATTTCATCATGCATCCAATAGTATTGATTTCATAGTGTGGGTGTTGATATCTTCTCCTACTCTTCTCCTACAACACTAGTCAAATTTTACAAAATTTGTCTTTGGTCAAATCATCAAGACGCGAAGAGCACGTCACTAGTGTTTGGGACTAAGCTCCGAAGAGCGATTGACGACGGAAAGTAGACCAAATTTCAGACGAGGTGAAGTATCACATCACAAGCAAGCCAATTAAGAACCACCACGAAATGTACTTTTACACAAACCCAAATCCGGAGGAAAATTGACCCCGGACAAGAAAATGTCAACCAACTAACTAAACCTCCGACACTCAGCATTTAGGTCTACTTCATCTGGACTATCCCTGCGCTCACGAGCTTCTGGATCTTTTGCTTAACACCAGGGTTCTTGAGATGCTCCTGAGCAGCCCTTGGATTCTCCTGGAAATCAATCAACACCTGCAGACAACAAACACCTCAAAGTTATGGCATCGTTCGCAAACCAAGCTCTGGCTCAAGAAAGAGTAAACAGACATCTCATGATGAACTTACCTGCCGCATGACAGGGTCCGTCAGGATGTTCTGGATTTCAGGGTCCTGCATAGCCTTGCCCTGTCTCTCCTTCAGTTCCTCCGGGGTAAGTTCGCCTCTGTTCGCCTTGTTGATCTGCTGAATACATCTGAGAAGGGACAGCCACGGTTAGGAGCTGCTTGGTGGAATTCGAAGACTGATTGATGATCTCTTTCAGTGTTACTTACCTCTTTACACCATCAAGCAGCTCCTGGTTACTCGGATCATGCTTTAGGCCTTCCTGATAAGTTTCCATTGCTTTGTCGTATTCTTTCATGAAAAACTGGATTGCACCCTTCCTGGTGTATCCCTTGGAGAATGTAGGATCTAGCTCGATGCACTTCTCGGCATCCTTGAGACCTTCAGGCATGGCACCCAGCTTGGTGTAACAGGCAGCCCTGTTGCTGTAAACCTGAAATATAAAATCCACGTAGCCGCTTAGCAGTCATCAACTATACAGACTAATTCATCAGAAAGCACATATATGTGCAGTTTCCATATGTTCACCGCATAATTTGATTAATATTCTTATATGCGGGTTTCTGGTCAGATGTAAACAATATTCTTCCCATCAAATTTACCAATGAAACTGGTGAAACGTCTTCACAGAAATTTTCAGCTCAAGCAGTTGAACATAAAACATCAAGGAATTACCTTCGGATCCTTCGGGTTTCTCCTGAGCGCTTCAGTGTAATGCTTCACTGCTTCTGGGTATTTTTGCTGCTTAAAGAACTCATTACCTGCAGAGCAGTAGCAAGAACAGAAAACCTCATCATCAACACCCGCAGATCATTAGGGGCAGAAAAGCAGTGTTAAGTGTCAAACAGTGGAATTCACTCAGCTTACCTTTCTCTCGCTCCTCGTCAGCAATTTTTGGATCATAGTACTCTTGTTGCTCGAGCTCCTTCTTTGCTCGTTCAGCATCATTTAGTCTTTTCAGGGTATCTGGGTTTCGATGCTCAGTCAGAGCCTTCTGGAAAGTCTCAATGGCAACATCGTAGTCTTTGGAAGACTTGGCAAGTTTAGCAAGAGCAGTTCCTTTCCTTGTGAGTGCCCTCGAAACCATCTTGAAGTCAGCACGAAGTTCCCTTCCCCTCTCAACAGCCGTGTCACAATCCTTAATGCAATCATCGTACTGGTATTTGGAGAAACAGAATATTAGCTCTCAAATCACCACAGGCATAAGTAATTCGAGAGAGTTAAGTTAGAACATGTGGCAGTGAAAAATCATAGGTAACGAACACTACTGATTTTACGAAATTTGCAGTTGATTCAAGCCCCATAAGCCTAATAAACTAATATAATAAGTATACAGAGCAAGTCCAAGCCCCAAAAGGGTAAAAGAAGCAGATATATAGAGGTAAATTCACTGTTGTTATTAAATACTGAATGTGCAAGGATCGCCTCTACAGTGAAATCATTCTAACAACCAGTATTCTCTATCTAATGTACTTAGAAATTTCTAAGATTCTGCTACAGAATCACACAAACAATTTCAACAAGTGTATTTAGAAATTTCTAAGATTCTGCTACAGAATCACACAAGCAATTTAAACAAGTGTATTTAGAAATTTCTAAGATTCTGCTACAGAATCATACAAGCAATTTAAACAAGTGTATTTGGAAATTTCTAAGATTCTCCTACAGAATTTTAAACAAGTGTATTTAAAAATTTCTAAGATTCTGCTACAGAATCACACAAGCAATTTAAACAGGTTTAAAATTAGGACTCTGTAACAAACATTAGAGGAAATTACCAATGCCAAACGAGGAGGATTCTCACCTGTCCCATCTCAAGGTAAACGGCGGCGCGGTTTGTGAGGTAGGAGATGTCCTCGTCGTCAAGCTCCATGGCTTTTGTGTAGTGCTGGATCGCCGTCTCGAAATCCTTCTTTTTGTAAGCGGCGTTCCCCGCCTCCTTCTCCTTCTGGGCCGCCGCCTTCCTCTCCTTCCGCTCCTTCTCCTCGTCGGTCATCTCCACAGGTTCGGGCTCCGGCTCTCTCGGCTTGGTCTCGGGCTGCTTCTGTGGCGGCGGCGGGGACGACTTGGCCGGCGCCGGCTCGGAGGCGTCATTGTTCTGGTTCTGGACCTTGATGTTGAGCATGAGGCTGAGCACCTGCATCATGCGGGGGTCGGAGAGGTAGTTGTTGAGGTTGCCTGGGTTCCGCTGCAGATCGCGCAGCATCTGCATGAAGTCGGGCTGGTCGAGGTAGGCGCGCGTGGTGGGGTCGGCGGCGATCTTGCTCCAGAGGTCGGGCCCCTGGAAAATCTTGCCAATGGCGTCGGCGCCGGAGGCCGGGCGGCGGGGGAGGGCCGCCGACCGGGCCTGGGCGAGCCCGTCCTTGAGGGCGGCGTTGGAGGGGTCGAGGGCGAGGCCCTTCTCGTAGGCCTCGACGGCGCCCGCGGCGTCGCCCGACCCGAGACGCGCGGCGCCGAGGCGGGAGTAGCCCTTGGCCCAGTCGGGCCTGAGCGCGACGGTCCGCTCGGCGTCGGCGAGCGCCTCCTTGTAGCGGTGGAGCGAGGCGTAGGCCGCCGAGCGGTTGGAGAAGAGGACGTGGTTGTCGGGGGCGAGCGCGATGGCGTCGCCGAAGTGGCCCGCCGCCTCCTCGAAGCGGCCGGCCGAGAACGCCGCGTTGCCCTTCGCCTTGGCCTCGTCGGCGGCCATCGCGATTGGTTGGCTGGATGGCCGGCTGCGTCCGCTTGGGTTGCGATCGATCGGGATGCGGGGGGCTCGGGATCGTCGGATTGGAATCGACTGGCGGAGTTCGATGGGGGGAGGCGTCGCGGAGGAGGGGGATTATATTGGGGGGAGAAGGTTCCCGACGGCGGCCGTCCGATCTCAACGATTCTGGAAGTTGTATTTTTTTACGGGGAAAAAAGGAGCGATTCTGGAAGGTTCCTGAGGTAGGGGGGAACGGGAACTCGCGCGAGACCGCTCGTGAGCTTGGCTCGGGTCCGCTTCAAATTCAGAGTCCGGAAACTTTTCCTTCGCCGAGACGAGGAGTCCGTTCTGGGCTTTGACTCGCCGCAGGTTGTGGCCCAATAGCGCGTTCTTTTTTTTTCCTTGTCCGGATTCTTTGTTTTATTGTTCTTTTTTTCCTTTGTTAATTCTTTTTTTTCTTTTCTTTTTCCTAATTTCATGGCTTTTTTCTTGAGAGCCTTGACATGGTGCGGCTGATATGGGACCCACAACGGTTGTGCTACCTCGCTTACAACGGCACATGCGGACACGCCACACCATGTTGAGCTACCAATCGGCTGCTTGTGTCACAACCCATATCACTTGATTGTCAATTGGATATAAGGTTCCATGGCATCATGCTGGAATTCGGGTGAATCACAAACTTAGCTCGGAGGCGGAAGGAGAGAGATGCCCAAATGGGTACAAGTTTTGAATACTCGATGATGCCTCACCCACATGCCAGGCGGGTGACTATCTACTCAACACAATGGATCGTCTTCTGGGTCTCTGCCTTCACCTTCGGATGGACTATTCATATTTCACATATTGTCAGTGCGACGCTTCATTATGAGCGCATGCGCTAGGTACAGTGTCATGACATTAACTATTTAACTCCCCTCTCCTCGAGGGCCAGCTTACCCCCAAGCTGGTGCCTATGGCAACTTGTTCACCATTGTGTAGAGATTTTCCCAAGTGCGCCAATTAATAGGCATGCCTTAACAATGAAGAAGAACTTGCGGAACTTGCTTCTGGCCCCACACACTAGACACTCCCCGCAAACTGCGCTCGACTACACCTTTGGAACACCAATCAACTGTGCTCATAACAAGTAGAAGATCAGTACTTATAGTGTCCTTCGAGCCAATCGCCTTCTAGAATTGGGACACATGCACCATTAGATGGATGCGCGACGACTCTGGTAACTGTAGTACCGATCTTCCACTTTTCATTAACATTTTTAATACATGGTCTTCCACCACTAGATGGATGCACGACGATTGATCATAATTGTGTGATGGAACATTTTTTTAATACATAATCAACATTTTTATACACATTAAATATTTTTCAAATGCTTGATTAATTTTTTTCAAATACTTGTGTAACAGTTTTTCAATTGCTTGATTAATATTTTCTAAATACATGATCAACTATTTTCAAACACATTGTATATTTTTTGTATACATGAGAAACATTTTCTTTGTACACATTTAACATTTTTCAAATGCTTGGTTAACATTTTTTTAATACATGATCAGCTTTTTTTCTATGCACACTTTAAATAAGAAAATCAAATGCTTGGTTAACATTTTTTGAATACATGTTCAGTTTTTTTTTCTACACACATTTTAAACATTTTTCAAATGCTTGATTAATATTTTTCAAATACAAGATTATCATTTTTTAATACATGGTCAAAATCTTTTTCTACGCACATTTAACATTTTCAAATGCTTGATTAACATTTTTCAAAGACACGTTTTACATTTTTTTAATATGTAGTCAACATTTTTTCTATACACATTTGAAATTTATCAAATGCTTGATTAACATTTTTCGTATACTTGTTTAACATTTTTTCAAATGTTTAATAAACATTTTTTTAAATACATGATAGACTTTTTTCGCACATATTGTATGTTTTTGGTACACATTAGAAACATTTTCTTTAGACACATTTAACATTTTTAAATGCTTGGGTAACAACATTTTTCAAAAACGTTTATGTAAAGTGTTTAAAAAATATTTATTTAGAATATTTGAAAGTATAAACAAAAGTAGAGAAATGAAGGGAAAAACAAAACATAAAACATGAAAAACAGGTCTTGGCCTCCTGCGCGCATGGGCAGGCCCATTTAGGGAGGTGCCTGACGCGAGAGCACGCTAGGTCTCGCTATAAGCGAGACATAGCGCTGCTGGTGAATATCTACTCAACACAATGGTCTTCTGGGCCTTCGTCTTCGTCTTCGCCTTCACATCGACTTCTCATATTCTCTTGTTGGCGCGACGCTTCACCTTGAGCGCCTACTCTACGTACAATGTTGTGACAACTTAATGGTGTCCATGATAAAGCTGCAACGTTGGGGGAGGGGGCAACTCGATCTCATGTGCCATTGCCGCACTGGTGTCGTCTCACTGGATGGCGCACACCAACTGTTTTGTCAAATGTCAGGAGTTTGGGACAATGGGTAGCGGACAATTTGGGGACGCCCTTTGTCACCATGTTTTTTTACAAGTGGACACGACCCTACGTCTCACGAACATTTAACACAAGCATTTGATGGATAACCCTTGGAGATGCCCTGACCGCCATAGTTGGTGAGGAGCACGACATTGTGGTTGATTACATCCAAAGCATCACTGGTCACTAATATACATGAGAATAATAATATTGATGAGATGGTATGATTAGTGTTGATATTTTTATCTACATTGTTTGTTCTTTTTTCAGTGTTTGTAGGAGAGCAATCAAATCAATTGAATCGAAAGGAGCATATTACAGGTAACATCCCAAAAGGAATGCACTGCATAAGACGAGTGCCAAAAAAATAAAAAAGGGTTGCTCGGTTATTGAGGAAACTGAGGTGAAAACCCTAAATAGCACCTAAAGCACAACAATACATAGAAAATGTTAGAAGGACAACACCCCACAACACACACCGCCGAATAATCGAGCGCTTTCGCCGCTACCAGAGTGCACATCGAAAACCGTTGTGTCACTATGAGTTGTCACAAACATATCCGCGTATCTCGACGCCGCCGAAGAGGAATGGTATGTCCGATAGAGCGAACCTATCCTGCTTCGACCCCATGAGGTTGGCAACATAACTTGCCAGGCACACATTACATGTGGAGGAGCTTCTGCCGCTCCCACGGAGATGTCGTGTGAGCCACCGCCGACCACATTAACAAGTCCCAAGTTTCTCCGATCGAGTCCAACTCCAAGACGATGCCCCAAGCAAAAACACGATGCTTATCAAAGCCAATAGGGATGCCATTGCCTGATCCAAAAGAACGGATCTAGGGTTTCCACCGTAGCATGTTAGGGACGTGGGGGAAGGAATGCTACATCAATGCCTTCAACAAGGTTATGGTGCTCATAGAAATCGCCATCAATGACTCCGGCCACAAAAGGAGTACGGCTTTTGCTGGCAGTCTAATCTGCCCAAAACCATGACTCGGCCAGGCCATTCGACCTTCGTCTCCATGATGCGCAAGGGGATCTCCTAATCGGCGATGTACACGCCGGCTAGCGCTCCTGGCTAATCGATCTCTGCTCACCTAAGTCAGGAGCTTCAAGCTTTTCCACTAGACTAGGCTGAATTTGTTGCATGTGATGAGGAAAATAATCCTATTTGACCCCTCTTTTAGTACAAACATTAAAATATAGTCAACTTTGTTCATGATGATTAATATAAAAATTAAAAAAATGAAAAATTTTACGAATTAAAAAATATTCACGAATTTTGAACAAATAGTTCACTGAATTTAAAAAAAGTTCGTCGGTTTTGAAAAGGTTCAATGAATCTAAAAAAATCATCGGATTTGAAAATATTTCATCGATTTTTTGAGAAAGGTTCTACGAATATAAAAAAAGTTCACAAATCTAAAAAAATCATCGATTTTAAAAAAATTCACATATTTTCAAACAATTCATCAAACCAGGAAGAAGAGAAAAAGACAGAAAGAAATAGGTAAAAGAAAAAGGGGAAAAGAAAGAATAACAGATAGAAACATTTCAATCTTGCGAGATTATGTTGGAATTTTGCTAGTAAGGCTTTGACCCAAAGCCTAACTAAAATTCTAAAATTCTCTTGGCCCATTCATGCACACATGTGAGTGGAGTGAGTGAGACTAAAGTTTAGTCCCACCACAGAAGTTGAGTAAGAGTTGCACCTCTTTATAAGGTGAGCTCTTCTACCACTTGTATAAGCATGAGAAGATAAGACCTACACGCGTGCTCTTCCTCCTCGCTCGCCTCGTCACGACGCGCCGCAGGTTGCGAGATTGAGCCGAAAAGCTATGCACGTTGTCTATATTTTTGCTACTCGGGAAAATTAATGTGTCACTCCCACGACCTACCCGGCCCGCACTATATAGTCAAGCAGACGTCTATCCTAGCCGCCGCCGCTTCGTATGATTTCACATCACCATTCCAGATCATTGCGCCGCCAAGCAAGTCTTCTTCATCCCTATTTTCGGCGTGCACCGGGAGAAGAGACAGCAGGCCTCCGGAACCTCGCCTCTCGCGATCCTGTACGGGAGAGGGGCGATCAGGTTTTTGAGGAACGCACTCACGCGACTGTTGGCAGCGACGACTTCTTCCTTGACCTCGGCAACCTCATCCTCGACGACATGGGCGGCAACGTTAACACTGGCGGTGTTGTTCCCGCACCATATGTGATTCTATCCTTCTTATTCGAGATTGTGATAGAATTCATGTTTCTAGTATGTGCCCTAGATGTGATTTGTTCATCTACTATGTTAGTTCGCATGATTATCTTAATCTCTGCAATTGCTGTCATGATTTATTTTCTGTTTATTCAGATTAAATCTCGTAGTAGTTTGCTTGTAATTCCAACAGATTCTGCGTGGCAGCTTGGTAGTTACACCAGTGGTACTAGGTCAGGCGTACACTGGTTCGAATCACGGTTAGCGCCCTACTTTCTGCGGATTAAAACACCGAAGAGAGAAAATGCTAGATGGGGCCGACCCAGCGTGGAGAAGCTTCAGGCACCGGCAGCATACAGGAAGGACTTGGAGAAGCTTCATTGGAAGCAACTAGTTAACGTGCGCTTCATCGAAAACCTCATAACGATCATTTGCGGGTGGGTTGAAAGCCTACCACTTGACACGCTCTCAATCGCCGTCATGTGTCGCGCTCTGGACGCTTCCTCCGAATTTTATTTATTTATTTTTCTGCACGTATTTTTTGCTCTTTAAACGGATCTTTTTCGGGTTTTTTTGGACTTTTTGGTTTTCTACCAGTCTTTCTTAGGTTTAGGACAAAAAGTTTAAAATTTTTCCTTTTTTTTTTGCTTCTGCGAAAGGTATGGGTTTGCTTCCGCGAGAGGCACGACCGTACCTCTCAAAAAAAATACACGTTTTTTATTTTTTTACTTCCGCGAGAGGCACAATTTTGTTTCCACAGAAGACACTGTTATGTTTTCGTGAGAGGCACGGCCGTGTCTCTTGAGAACAGGAAAAAAAAATATTTTTTGTTTTTTCTTTTCGCGAGAGCCACGACTGTGCTTTCGCGAGAAGCACGGTCGTGCCTCTCGGAAGAAAAAAAAACCGTGTTTTCTGTTTTTTCTTTCCGCGAGAGGTACGGTTGTGCTTCTGTAATGCCTCTCGGAAACGGGAAAAACATGTTTTCTATTTTTTTCCTTCCGTGAGAGGCACAGTTTTACTTTCGCAAAAGGCACGGTTGTGCTTTCGCGAGAAGCACGGCCGTGCCTTTTATGGAAAGGAAAAAAAAACCATGCTCCCGATTTGGTTTTTTTCTCCGGTTATTTCATGAAAAAAAGTTCATCAAAACCTATCAACATGGGATCTAGTTTTGAAGATCTTGATGCGAGAAATCCAACGATAAAAATGATTCAAAATTTAAACACACGATTTAAGAGATAAAACATTTTGAATAAATGAATCTACAAAAAAGAAAATCTTCCAAATTACAATAAGTGTCGCACATGTCGCGTGTCAAACTAAGAAGGTGAAAGTGATCTTTATAAAAAGCACCCCTCAAATATCATTTCGGCCTCCAACCACACTCACCACCGCCCACAGCTCTGCTCCCGGCTCGTGGAATTCCATATGTGCCGCTCTCTGCGTCATACAGTATACAGTGGGGGGTTTGCACAGGCAAGTAGACCTATCGACCAATTGGGCCGGCCCATGTATAATAGTACGCGTAGCTTTCTCGTGAGCGGTTTCTGGGAACCTTCTATGTGAACCCAGCTTTGTCTCAAAAAAAAATATTGAACCCTGCTTGTTTTTGGCCGGTTTAGGGAACCTTCTAGAGAGTTCCTGAACCGGATTTTTGTTTTGTTATATTTATTTTCATTTCTCATTTTTTATTTCTATTTTTCATTTTCCGTTTCCTTTGCTTTTTTTTTCTGTTTCTTTTTTCCTTTTTACTTTATTATTTTTCAAGTCTTTTCCTTTTTCAAAAGTTGCAGAATTTTCAAGAAATCCATGTTTTCCAAAAAGTGTTATTCACATAATTCGAAAAAATGTTCGTGTTTTCAAAAGTTTGTTCAGGAGTTTCAGAAAATGTTCCCATTTTCAAGAAATGTTTGTGTGTTCTAAAATTAAATGTGTTTTGCATTTTGTTCGGGAGTTTCAGAAAATGTTCCCGTTTTCAAGAAATGTTCATGTTTTCTAAAATTACTTGCGTTTTGAATTTTGTTCCGAGTTTCAGAAAATGTTCCCATTTCCAAAATTTGTTCCCATTTTTAAATTTTCTCAGTAGTTTAAAAAAATTGTCCGTGTTTCAAAAATTGTTCGCGTTATGGTTTTTGCTCGGGAGTTTAAATAAATGTTCCTGTTTTCAAAATTGTGGATTTTCTAATTGATTTCAGTTTCATAATTTGGTTCTGGATTTCACAACTTGTCCTGGTCTTCAAATTCTGTTCACCAATTCAAAAAATGCTCATATTTTGGAAAAATGTTCTAAGGTTTAGAAAAAAATCCTTTTTCTTTTCAAATTTTTATTCACATATATAAAACATTTCGCATTTATTTATTTTTTTCAGGATTTTCCAATTGTTCTCAGTTTAAATTTTTTTGCTCAGAATTTATTTTTTCCCTGTTTTCATTTTTTTCACAAATTCAAAAAATGTTCATGTTTTCAAAACATGTTCTGGAATTAAAAAAAATCGAGTTTTTTAAAAAAATCTGAATTTTAATGATGCTCTATATTTTGAGATTTTTTTACAAATTCAAATTCCGTCCATGTTTTCAAAAAATGTTCACGAATTTGAAAATTTCTTCATAATTTCAAAATATGGTGAGAAATTTCTAAAATTGTTCGTGCTTGTGAAAATTTATTCGTAACTTAAAAGTGTTTGAAATTCGAAACAATGTTTGCAATTTTTTAAGTAATGTTCGGTTTACGCCCCTAAGTTTAGTTCTTTAGATTTGCCCTGCTTCTTATGTCAACAGCACTGAATAGATGGACTGGTTAGTCAGATTCGTGCACGACCAGTAGGTCTATGGTTGGACGCGCTCAACCTGTTCCTGGTGAGAATGATGTTCCTCCGAAATCTTGGCAACTTTTCTTCTTCTTTTCGCTGAAGAAGTCTATCCGCGTCATGCGTCACGGCGTCCGCGCGAGAGCTGATCACGTTTCCCTCTCATCATCTCAATCATCAACAAGTTATCTTTTGCATTCCCTCAAAAAAAAAAAAACAAGTTATCTTTTGCAAAAGCTGCATCGCAATTACTCAAAAAAAAAATTGCATCGCAAAACTGTCCGTTTGCCCGGGAGGAAGCAATGGCGTGGGACGCTTTACAGACCCTTCCTCCCACCGTCCGCGAATCCACGACGCTAGCCGCCAGCGCGGACGCCGAGTGCGCCATCGCACGGCACCTTTCAGCAAGTCCAGGCGTGCATTTTGAGGCCAAAAGAAAATGCGACACTGCCCACGGCACGCAAAATCGGCTGCGGGACGGGAGCGAACTGCCTCGTCGTCGTCTCCCACGTTTCGCCTTCGCAGGGCGACGACCCGCGCACCACGGGGCAGGGCTTACCTCGCGCACCACGTGTCCACGGGGGGCACGCCGCCGCGGCTATAAAATGCGGCCCCGATCCCCACCGGCACGATCACGCTGCTCTCTGCTTTCTTTCTCCTCCAGCACACGCCGTCACGCACTGGTTCTCGCTGGCGGCGATGCCTGCGTCTGCGTGGTGGGTTTGTGGATTCCTCCCGCTCCTGGCGGTGGCCGCGGCCGCCGCGGATCCGGCCAAGGGGAGCTGGGAGCCGCTGATTCGGCTGCCGACCGAGAAGGGCGCTGCCCCCGCCCCTGCCCCTGCCGCGCCGGCGGCGGAGGAAGGGGCGACGAAGTGGGCCGTCCTCGTTGCCGGCTCTTCTGGCTACGGGAACTACCGGCACCAGGTGAGACTCCGTCGAAGGCGGCCTCGGATGCGAGTAGCATTGTTAGGGTCTAGGGCGACTGCGAGCTGAAATGTTGAAACTTTTGGTCAACTTTCCCTTTCCAGTGGGAGGTTCCACGCCATTCTTTGCTCTGTTCTTTGTAGTTACTTGCTCTGTTCTTTACAATAGGGATAAGTAGTTAAGTAGTCTGAATCTCTGATCAGATGTTTAGTAGTACTTGCTTCCTGTCTAAGTGCATACATTTGATTGGAACATAAATTTAGTCCGGCTGAGCACCATTGGCGAATAATTGATTTTTGTATATTATTTTGGTCATAATAACTCAAGAGAGGGCGGGGTCGACCGATTTTGACATGGGAGGAGTCCGTTAAGAGAGACCTGAAGGATTGGAGTATCGACAAAGAGCTAGCTATGGACAGGGGTGCGTGGAAGCTTGCTATCCATGTGCCAGAGCCATGAGTTGGTTGCGAGATCTTATGGGTTTCACCTCTAGCCTACCCCAACTTGTTTGGGACTAAAGGCTTTGTTGTTGTATTTTGGTCATAATAACTCAATGCCGCTCGTATATCAGTACCTCGTCAAAATACGACCACTGAACAATTCTTTGAGTGCTTTCTCATTGCTCAATGGTTGTGGTGCTGTTGATGCACGTACGACCTACAGGCCGATGTGTGCCACGCCTACCAGATCCTGAGGAAGGGGGGCCTAAAGGAGGAGAACATTGTGGTGTTTATGTACGATGATATCGCCAAAAACGACTTCAACCCAAGGCCTGGAGTCATCATCAACCATCCTAAAGGCGAAGATGTTTACACTGGTGTTCCCAAGGTATAATTACCTGGCTGTGTTCCCTTTAATTCAGACAAGAACTCTAATAGATTGCGCTTTTTAATTGGAGACGGATTGCTAGCTTTAGCCTTGTTTGATGTACAAAAGGCATACTGTTGTGTACTTGTGTTCCTACAAGACTGACCAACTTAACATGCATTACAGGACTACACTGGTAAACAGGTCACCGCTGAAAACTTCTTTGCAGTTCTATTGGGGAACAAAACCGCGGTTACTGGAGGGAGTAGGAAGGTGATAAACAGCAAATCAAAGGACCACATCTTCATCTATTACGCGGATCATGGGGGTCCTGGTGTTCTAGGTGCATACTCCTGCTTGAACGTTGTTCTCTAGCTGGTTTTTTTTGTACTCCCTCCGTTCCTAAATATAAGTCTTTTTAGAGATTTCAATGCGGATTACATACGGATGTATATAGACGTACTTTACAGTGTAGATTCACTCATTTTGCTACGTATGTAGTCCGTAGTGGAATTTCTAGAAAGACTTATACTTAGGAACGGAGGGAGTATAACTTAGCTAACCGCAGCAAGTTTATAGGTATGCCCAACAGGCCATATATTTATGCTGGCGACTTCATCAAAGTGTTACGAGAGAAGCATGCTTCCAAAAGTTATTCAAAAATGGTATGTATCCTTTCTGCCCTTTCTCTCTTGAGATAAAAAAAGGTGTATTTTTAATCTGATACAGTATGCATACTGTCTTATCTCTAATTAGAATTACAATTTTGGCAGATTATATATGTTGAAGCGTGTGAAAGTGGCAGTATATTTGAGGGTTTATTGCCAGAAGATCTTAATATTTATGTTACAACAGCATCAAATGCGGTCGAAAATAGTTGGGGAGCATACTGCCCTGGGATGAAATCATCACCTCCTGCTGAATATGATACCTGTTTAGGAGACATCTACAGTGTTTCTTGGATGGAAGACAGGTATGCACCAACTGTAATATATTATGCTTGGCACCTGATCTGTTTTCTGGCATCTCATAAACCTGCATTATTTTTAAAATTTGTCGAAAGATATGTCTACAGGGCTTTATATATTTGATTTTAATTAGCTGCATGATTTGCATTAACAATACTTGGTATGGTTATGTTTGGATTATTGCTCAATGCTCTTGTTGAGACTTCTTTTCATTGTTAACCCTCAAAGTTTGTATCTGTCACCTGATATTCAGACCCAAGACAATAAATTCTTTATCACTCTCTACAAGACACACTTTAGTATTTTCTGTTGGATAATAATGTCTTATCACACTAGAAAGCACAACATAAGTGTGTTTTATTGCGATCATTGGCTACCTGTGTAACACATAAACCATTCATAAGTCGCACTGCACCTGCAAATGGTAATAACAAAGATGCGCAAATACATAAAGAAGATGACTTAATTGGCTTGGCCGCTTGGGAAGTATCACTGCTAGAGCATTTTTGTTGTAGCAGTTATTTATAACCATGGTGTTTGCGGTTCCGAACCATTTGATCCTACTTTGCAGTGAAACTCACAATCTAAAGAAGGAAACACTCAAGCAGCAGTACGAGGTGGTAAGTCTCGAGTACACTTTCTTCATACTGGTTAGTGGCATCTAGTCACTGTTTTCTTGGGCAGGTTAAAACGAGAACATCAAAATCAATGGAATTCGATAAGGGTTCTCATGTCATGGAGTATGGTGACAAGACATTCAAGGACGAGAAGCTTTTCCTTTACCAAGGTTTCGATCCTGCAAATTCCAATGTAGCAAACAGGCTGCTTTTGCCCGACCTGGAGGGTGCAATCAATCAAAGAGATGCTGATGTTCTTTTCATGTGGAAAAGGGTAAATTCCAGTTCGTTCTATGTGTTGCTGCTCAAAACGATGCATCTTAAACCTCGGAAGAAAAAAAAACATGCATCTTTTTGTGTTATAACTCATGAATTCCTATGTATACGAATTTACTACAACAAATGCTCCATGGATGCATGCATGTAGAGGTTATTAAATCTTGATTTTTATTCTATTTAGAATATTTCAAATTGTATGTAGAAATTCTAGAAAAAAAAGGAGATATTTTAGAAGAGTTTTTGAAATGAAACTAATTACGCCCTCCGGTCCATATTAATTGTCGCTGATTTAGTAAGACTATACTAAATCAGCGACAATTAATATGGATCGGAGAGAGTAACTTATTTGTTAATTCATCCTTAGCATACAAATGTAGCTTCATGGTGCTGAGAAGATATGGCAACAGTACTCTGAAACTATAGCATACGACTTGAAGGGCTTGAGCTCATATACTAACTTTCAGCTCAAGCTCATGCCCTCTCATGATAGACCCAAGTTTTGCGCATCAAATTTTTGTAGCCACTAGCCAGTGCTTTGTTTTGCCAACTTTGTCTGCTAATAATGTATCTTCTCACTTTCAGTATGAGAAGTTAAATGGGGGATCGGAAGAGAAGCAGAGGGTTCTCAGGGAGATCAAAGAAACTGTGGTACACAGGAAGCATCTCGACAGCAGTATCGATTTCATCGGGAAGCTTGTCTTTGGATTTGAAAATGGGCCTTCAATGATTGAGGCTGCTAGAAGCTCTGGCCAACCACTAGTCGACGATTGGGATTGCCTGAAGAGGACGGTGAGTGTAACAGTTTCTTACTTGAATTCCATAAATATGCAACACATGGAGATTCTGCTGTTGCTCGCCTTCACCATTTGCACTCCCTCACTCTTTCTGTTTCCGGTTGAACTTACTCTGTGCTGATGCCAATTGTCAGGTCCGAGTTTTCGAATCCCAGTGTGGATCACTTACTCAGTATGGCATGAAACACATGAGGGCGTTTGCAAACATGTGCAACAATGGCATCTCCGAGGCCGAAATGAGGGAAGCAAGCATCAGCGCTTGTGGCGGTTACGGCTCGGCCAAGTGGAGCCCACTGGCTGTAGGGCACAGTGCTTGATCCGCTGCACTGCAGTACAGAGGAGCAAGTAGCAAATGCTCCAGAGGTTCCTAGACCTCATATGGTGTACATACATGCACTGATTTCCAAGAAACCACCCAACGATGCGCCCCATGTCGTGTTGGGTTAATCAGTAGTTTGTGGTCGTGCCTTTGTAAGTTTCAGTGTTTCACTACAATCAATTGAAAGGCAATTACTAATTAACAGAAGTGTGTGGGTTTTCCTTTAGCTCTAGTGGCTCTAGCTTGGCCACTTGAAGCATCACTTAGCAATTTGGCTGCAACCTTTGCTTGAGCAGCTGTGACTTCATCCACTTCTTGCTCTTTCTCTTGAGAATCCACAATCTTTGGTGGTCTCTTCCTTGGAGCTCTTGGCTTAGGAGGAGGCTTAGAAGCTAAGACCTTCCATTTCCTTGTTGGTGCCTTTTCAATAGCTGGATTCTTACTATGTGGAGCATTTGGAGCTGTGACTTCATCAATATTCTAAGTGACACCTTGTTGATAGGACTTATTTGTGACAAGACAAGGGACAAATACTTATGACAGGAAGTACTTCAAATGTGGCCAACTAGGACACTTGAAGGCAGCCTGGCTACAACTGATAGGAGGAGGCCGTAGTAGAGGTCTGGACTGGTGTGGCAGAGGTTGTGGTCGCTGTTTCAAGGACGTAGTGGTGGTCATGGTAGAGTTATGTGACCAGTAGGAAGGGCACCCACATCTGTTGTTGGTAAGGAATCATCTAGGACTGCGAGGATCAAGATGATCGCCGATGAGTTAGAGAAATGACGTCAATTCAAGAGTTTGGGTCTTGGTGATGGGCAGTCCATTGCCCCGCATCAATTTTGATTTGATTAATGACTCTTTGAAGCGGCGTGTGAGAAATTTGATTTTGATTTCTTCTTACTTTGACTTGTTGACCATGAAGACTTGCTTGGAATTTCGTTGTCCGGATTGATTCATTGGTCCCGTGGGGGCTTGCTTGGACCATCATTGACCTCCTTGACTCATGTTGACCAGCATTGACCTTTGTTGACCTCATAGAGGGTGGGACCTCGAGTAGGGTCGAAGTCATTACTACACCATCCGATATTTCTATTCAAAATCTAGTCTACTAGCATAGATTTTATCTGCCTGATTAGTCCGACAAATTTATTGAAGTAGGAGTGAATGATTTACATGATCATGAGAGGCCTTGTATAGTTTAGAAGGGTCCTTGACAAATGACCAGGACGTTGAGGAGAGGAGGTGGGAGAGTAAATATAGGTAATTTTGTGCCCTTTGGTCCCATAGGTCTCTGGTTGGGTTTCGAAATGTGTTGTTAGCTTGTAGTCCACTAAGGGGAGATCCCTACACTATTTTGGTTGTTTGAGTTTTAGCTTTTTATGAGCTTTTCTTACTTTGACTTGTTGACCATGCGAATTTGCTTGGACTTTCGTTGACCAGGATGGATTGTTTGGTCTCACGGAAGCTTGGACTATTGTTAGCCTCCTTGACTCGTGTTGACCGATTCATGTGGCATCATACGTAGGATATGAAGAGGGACCTTAAGTAGGGTTGAAGCCATTACTACAACATCCAACATTTTGCTATCTCTTCTCTACTTCTCTAATCTCTAACACTAAACAAAAATGTAAGGTTTCATTTTTTATTTTCTTTTCACCGTCCCTTCGTCCAACCTCCCACCGTTTACCGGGTATTCCGGTTTCCCGTCCCTTCCTATCTTTAAGCAACCTAATCTTTGGTAAGTAAATAAATAGCAATAAATTATTGTCTATGGACAAATAAATATCGATCAATACTTATCTTTGGTGACCCAACGAAGCAGATCAATCACTGCTCATACCTATTTTTCCAGTTTAATAAGAAATGACAGAAAATTATGCTTTATATAACCAAAACATTATTTTATTTTGTGTATTTGTTTTGCATGAAGATTTGCCTTGGATGGTCGTCTTATTGTGCTAAAAAATATTTGAACCCCGTGGCAATGCACGGACACGTACGTAGTCTATTAAAAACCGCAGTGTACAAGCATATATTTGTTCACATTTTCTAATTCCTAATTTGCTATTGATAAGGATCTGGGGACTAGGTGAGTCCTTCACGTTTTCAAGCTGCAGCGAAGAAGTGCATACGCTGTCCCTCTCTCAAGTGGTCGCACATTCTACTTATATAGGAGTATATTTCTTCTTCAAAAAGTCGGTTCACATCATGCGCCTGCTTGCTTGCTTGACTAGCTAGGCACCTCAACAGGCACTGCCCGGATGCAGCTTTCGCCATCTCCGTACCTCTCCTTTCCCCTTCCGTGCCATGGATGCACCCAAACCACGGAGCTGTGTCCGCCTGCTAATTCATGGTGCTAACCGCCATCGCCGGTGCCGAGTGGGCAGTTCCTTCGCACATCCTATTCTTCATTTTTTAGCCGAGAAGTCCGTCCGCGTCATCGTGAGTTGATCACGTTCCTCTGCCATCCTTCCATCATCTGCAAAAGCTGCATCATGAAGAAACAGTAGCGTGCCCTTTCCTCTTATCATCGTCCGCTAATCCATCACGCTAGCCTCCACCGCCGGTGCTTGGCCACGGCGGAGATCACGGCATTTTAGCAAGTTTAGGCGGGCATTATCAAGTCAAAAAATGGGAAACTGTGCACGCCACGCAAACCCCACTACGGATACGGAGGCGCTGCGCCTGCGCGCCTGCCCGCGCGAGCCAACTGCCAGGCGATCGACCATCACACTTCACTCCCTGCACTGCACGCCGCCGCGGCTATAAAATGCGGCCCCGGCCCCGGCCCCCGCCGGAGCGATCACACTTCACTCTCTGCCTTCTCTTGCTCTCTACTAGGCTCTAGCACACGCACATGATGAACTCGAGGGTGGCGATGGCTGCATGGTGGGTTTGTGGACTCCTCCCTCTCCTGGCGGTGGGGTACTCGGAGCCCCTGATCCGGCTGCCGACGGAGAACGGGCATGCCCCTGCCCCTGCGCCTGGCCCTGCCGCGTCGGCGGCGGAGGAAGGGGTGACCAAGTGGGCCGTGCTCGTTGCCGGCTCCTCCGGCTACGAGAACTACAGGCACCAGGTGAGAGTCCTCAATGCAGCTCGTATATCATTCATTCACCGTATGAAAATTATGGCAGCGTGTGTCAAAATTCTGTGAGTGCTTGCTCAATGATACTCGTGTTGTTGACGCACGTACGACGTACAGGCCGATGTGTGCCACGCGTACCAGATCCTGAAGAAGGGAGGACTCAAGGATGAGAACATTGTGGTGTTCATGTACGATGACATCGCCGACAGCCCTGACAACCCAAGGCGTGGAACCATCATCAACCATCCTAAAGGCAAAGATGTTTACCATGGCGTTCCCAAGGTATAATTAGTTCCCTTTAATTCAAACAAGAGTGTCGTTTGATGTAAAGAATGAATGGCGTTGTACTCCTAAATTCCCACCAATGACTGATCTGATCAACTTTTTTACAGGACTACACCGGTGACCAGGTCACTGCCAAGAACTTGTATGCGGTTCTCCTGGGGAACAAAACCGCGGTTACCGGAGGGAGTAGGAAGGTGATAAACAGCAAACCAGAGGATCACATCTTCATCTTCTACTCGGATCATGGGTCTCCTGGTTCACTTGGTACATGCATGCATAATCCCACATAATTAAACGACATTGTAGTTCAGCTGATATGTTTT
Source organism: Triticum dicoccoides (assembly GCF_002162155.2). Classification (NCBI taxonomy): domain Eukaryota; kingdom Viridiplantae; phylum Streptophyta; class Magnoliopsida; order Poales; family Poaceae; genus Triticum; species Triticum dicoccoides. The sequence goes on along the minus strand of NC_041382.1, from coordinate 634,970,432 downwards.
GCACTATAAACTTAGCTAACTTTATCAAGCTTGTAGGTATGCCCAACGGGCCAGATGTTTATGCTGACGACTTCATCAAAGTGTTACGGCAAAAGCATGCTTCCAAAGGCTATTCGAAAATGGCATGCATCATTTCTTTTCTTTTTCCCTTAAATAAAGATTATTGTGTTTTAATCTGAAACGGCATGTATGCTTTGAGTCCCATCTATAATGAGAATTACTACAATTTTGGCAGGTCATATATGTTGAAGCGTGTGAAAGTGGCAGCATCTTTGAGGGTTTGATGCCACAAGATCATAATATTTATGTTACAACGGCATCAAATGCGGTAGAAAGTAGCTGGGCAGCATACTGCCCTGAGGATGGAACGCCACCTCCTCCTGAATATTTTACCTGTTTAGGTGACCTATACAGTGTGTCTTGGATGGAAGACAGGTAATAATCATCAGCTAGCTGTAATATATCTAGTACAAGTTTGTACTAGCAGTTACCCACAACCATGACGCTTGCTTGCTATTCTGAACCATTCGATCCTGCTTAATTTGCAGTGATACTCACAATCTAAAGAACGAGACCATCAAGCAGCAGTACGAGGTGGTTAAAGCGAGAACGGCACCCCGAAACGAGTCCATTAAAGGTTCTCATGTCATGGAGTATGGCGACAAGACTTTCAAGGATGACATGCTTTTTCTCTACCAAGGTTTCGATCCTGCAAAGTCAAGCATCAGAAACAGGCCGCTGCCTATGCCCAGCCTCAAGGGTGCAATCAAGCAAAGAGATGCCGATATTCTCTTCATGTGGAAGAAGGTAACAATAATCCCACTTAGTATTTCTTGTCTAGTTCATTTTGTCTGTTACAGTACTAAGTTTCATGTGTTTTGTTTTGACTAGTTTGTCTGCTGATGTATCTTCTGGCTTTCAGTATGAGAAGTTGAATGGGGGATCAGAAGAGAAGCAGAGGGCTCTCAGGGAGGTCAAAGAAACCGTGCTGCACAGGAAGCATCTCGACACCAGTATCGATTTCATCGGGAAGCTTGTCTTTGGATTCGACAAGGGGCCATCGGTGCTCGAGGCTGCTAGAGGCTCTGGCCAGCCACTGGTCGACGATTGGGATTGTCTGAAGACGATGGTGAGTGCAACAATTCCTTACTCTGCAACACCCTCCACTCTTTCTGTTTCCGGTTGGAACTTACTCTGCTATATTTGATCTCAATTGTCAGGTGCGAGTGTTCGAGTCCCAGTGCGGATCGCTCACTCAGTACGGCATGAAGCACACGAGGGCGTTCGCAAACATGTGCAACAATGGCGTCTCCGAGGCCGAGATGAAGGAGGCGAGCATCAGCGCTTGCGACGGCTACGACATGGGGAAGTGGAGCCCGCTGGTTCGAGGCTACAGCGCCTGATCCGCTTGCAGTGCAGCACTACTACATGGCAGCAGCAGCCAGAGCTCCGGAGGTTCCTAGAGCTCGTACGGTGTACATAGACACATCGGTATACATACAAGAAAGAAGAAACCGCCCAGCAATGGCGCCCCTGGGGTGTTGGGTTAATCAGTAGTGTATATGGTCGTGCCTTTGTAAATCGAATTTGACTGCAATCAATTGAAAGGCAATGATTACTATTATTATAACAAAAGTGTGTGAATGTCTTTGCATGACAGTGCCATGTTTTTCCTTTTCTTTTGAGAAGGTGCCATCTGATTTGGTAATAATGAACAGGTGAGCCATGATTAGTGGACCAAAACAGATGACCCATTGTAGTGAGGTAGTGATCCTCCTACAGCCAGCCCTACCAAGATCACTTACATAAGCTATTGCTGACAAGATGAGATTAAGATCTTTGTGAAGCTCCCTTGATGCTAGTGTTTATCTGTCTTTCGCAAGTCTGTTCGGTATCGGGCCCGCATGCCAGTATGCGAGAACTGAAGTTTCTTTCAGGAGGCAACATAGCTAAATTAATTAACCTGCATTGATACACCAGTTTTCATAGAGTTAGTGTGTTCAGACTCATAGTATAATATAGAAGGGCTCATAGGTAGGAAAATACACAGGAGCTCCTGGGTGCTCCACGCCCCTATACAAATATTAAATATAAAAAATACAAAAAAAAGCAAAAAAAATCTGAAATTTGTTGATATCAAACCCGGGTTCTCAATCTACTCCTGTGTGAAATTTCATGAAAAAAATGCAAGAAAACGTATTCGTGGTGAAGGAAATATTTTCCGAAAAAATGTGCCCAAACAGTTTTTTTCTATACATAGAATTTTTTTTGTCTTTTTGCCATGAATACATTTCCTGCTATTTTTTCATGAAATTCCACACGGGAGTAGATCGGGAACCCAAGTTTGATATCCCAACATCTCAGATTTTTTTTTTTCAAATTTCTCGGTATTTTTTTGAATTTAATGTTCGTATAGGGGCGTGGAGCACCCGGATGCTACAAATCTGCTTCCCTCATAGGTACACCTATATTATGAAATGTATATAAAAACACATTTCAAAATGTTTAAAAATTCCAAACAACAATTTCGCATGTACATCTGGACATTCTATTTTTGCACACAGAAATTCGCAAAGAAAGAACATTTTTTGTGGCATATATAGAAAAGATAAAAAAATGTCTACTGAATAGTTATAATGAAGCATCAAAAATTGTCTCTTTTACTCAAGCCACAAAAAAAATCCCTTTTTCACCGAAACTGTGTGCACGGACATATAATGTCTGGATGTACACGTGGGATTTTTTTCTCGATTTTTTAAATTTTCTAAAATGTATATTTAGACAATGAGTGCACCTACACCTATGAGCCAAAGTGAATCTCTCGGCGTTGAGATGCTCTCCGAACTGAAAACAAGAGAAAGTTTTCGAGGAGGCCTTACATGATTTCTTGAGGAAGGAGATGAAGACCACGATGAGGGCCAGCCCTGCCAAGATGCCTATGATTATGGCCAGAGTCCGCCCCACGTCATCTTCCGAATAATCTTATCACCAAAAGAAAAACCAGACAATTGGATTAGAATACTACTACTGTACTACTCACTCCGTTCAGAATTACTTGTCGCGAAAATGAATGTATCTAGAATTAAAATACATCTATGATAATGTGGTGGCTATCAGAAAGTTCTCTGAACCTTTAGATCAACAAGTAAAGTTCGAATCTATGATAATGTGATGGCTGTCGCCTTTGGTGTTTCATTGGACAAGACCAGAGAACATATCATCATGACTTGTTGCTGTCACGCCAGAGTTCAGATAGCCTTAATGGCACTGTTTGTCTCGCCTGATTGAGTTCAGTGTATGATGCTGCGGTCCCCTGGAAAGGCCGCCGGGATGATTAGCATATATTAGGGATACGACTAAATGGTGTCCGTGGAGCTTAGCGGCTGATATGGCTGACTAAATGGTGTCTCAAATGATGATGGCGAGCTTTGGTGCTCTCTGCAATCGAGTGACTGGTCTCCTGTCCCTTTCTCTGGTGCTAACCGGGAGACACACACAGGGACCTACTTGATCTACTAGCAGCTACTCCCTCCGTTCCAAATTACTTATCGCAGAAATGGATGTATTTAGAAGTAAAATACATCTAGATACATCCATACTTGCGACTTGCGACAAGTAATTCGGAATGGAGGGAGTAGTAATTAAGTACTGTATGTGCTCCTAGTGTGCGGTGATTGTGGTAGACAAGTGGACACACTCTGATAAGGCCATCCACTGTGCAAGCCCATGATAAAGTGAAAAATGCTTTCAGAGGACATATTCCGACCGATCTCACTTGTAAACTTTGGTAAGTTTACCCATTGCCCATCGGAATCAATTCCAACAGTGCAATTTGCTCAGCCAATTGGCAGCTGATACTGTACTAGTGTTATCTAACGGTGACACCAGGGCATCACGAGGTAGTTTTTCAGAGAGCGAATTCTGGCAATATTTCATTCGTTGGTTCAAAGTTCAGACGAACAGAGGAGGTGCATGGTAAGCAACGTACCTTGCGACGGGCGGAAGTAGTAGCCGCTGGCCCAGTACCGGACGTAGCACTGCGCCAGGTGCACGTCGGCGGCGAGCGCCGTGCCGCAGGCGCCCGTGAGCTGCCCGACGGCCTGCGCCAGGCACGCCGTGCAGTCGGCGGCGGCCAGGTCGCCGAGGCACTGCGAGACCCCCTGCACGCTGCCGGAGCTGCCCACCCTGTACCCGTCGGGCGCGGCCTGCAGCGCGCCCAGCACGGCGTCCCGGTCCCGGAGGAACCCGGCGTCGGCGCTGGTGCTGGCGCTGCACTTGCGGTACACCATGGCCGTGTCCGGGCGGCCCACGAAGTTGGCGCCGTCGTAGCGCACGTAGCACCCCTCCAGCTGCAGCGACGCCGCGTAGGCGCCCGGGCACACCTGGTTGAGCTGCGCCAGCGCGTCCCGCACGCACGCCGCGCACTCGGCGTTGCCCAGGTCGCCGCGGCACTGGTAGAGCCCGTACGCGGCGGCGCCGTCGCCCGTGCCGTTGGCGAAGCTGCTGTACGCGGCGTTGGGCGCCGCGCTGGTGATGGAGGCGAGCAGCGACTTGAGGTTGCCCTCGTAGGGGGTCCCCGGCTGGTACTTGGACGGCGAGCACCCCGCGTAGATGAACGTGCCCGTGTCCGCCCCCGTGAACGCGGCTCCGAGAACGATCCCGAGCAGGACGATGGCGCCGGCGGCGACGCGCCCACGGCGGAGTTGGTTGCGAGGGTGCATGGCCGACGATGGCGAGACGAACTTGCACATGCGCGTGCGCGTGTTTGTGGTGGTTTCGATGGCTGTGGTGACCGGGGGAGTGGCCAGTGTCCTGGGAGTGAAGAGAAGGTGATGGGGAGGAAGCAGAATAAATGCGGGCTTTTTGGTTATGCTTTGCGAGGATTCGTGGTGTGCGAGGCCGTCTCGAGATTTATACACACGTCGACTCAGAGATAGACGAGACGACGGTGCGTGCCTCCTCCTTGACTCCTGGTCTGATCTCCTGGATACAACTACTCTGTTTCTTCAAATTATTAGACAGGACCGATGACGGGGAACGCTCGGCCTTGGTTCTGCTTTACTACCAGCTGGCGATAAGATAGCAGCATGGCATGGCCATGGTGCGAACATATTTCTTGTACGTACAATTGGACGATGGATAGCGCTGGTGCCGTTTGGACGAGTGCACCGTCGTAATGCCATCGTCAATCAATCAGTGTAAGGCGACTGCAACATGGCGACTGGCGCGACGCTCCCCGGTGCATCTACACCGGCGGCACAGGACGACGGGGTCGGGGAGTTTGCGCGGTTTTCTTTCCTGTTGGCGAGCAACTGTCGTTTCGGAATCTCAGATCATCCCCGGCCGACCCACACGACACGAGCGCCTGCGCCACTTTTCCTTGTCCATGATTGATGGTGCCGGTACAAGTAGTATGGTGGTTACGCGGTTCCGGCGGATGCTTGAGCGGCGAGCCGGAAACTGGTGCCGTGCCTACGGCAGCAGGGCCCTCGATCCATCCATTGTCGCGGCCGGAGGGAGCCACGCCACCGGGGAAGGCTGGATTCCTCGAGAGAAAGGGCCGGAGCGTCGAGGAGGATGCAGACGCTTTTAGTATTTTCGTTTTCATATTCGTGTTTTGTTTCCTTTTGAAACATTTCACGAACTTGTTGAAAACAAATGAGTGAACGCTTTTAATACGCCATGGCATTTACTTAACATTGCGCAAGGAAACTTTTAGTTTTTAATGAACATTTTTTTAAATGGTATGAAGTGTTTTTTAATGGCAGAAAACATTTCTTTTGGAGTTGAGCAGGCAAACTTTACATTTCCTAGGCATTTTTCTAAAAATATCAGGAACATCTCGAACGTGTGAACATTTTTAAATGGCATGAGTATTATTTTTTTGAATGGGATGAACTTCTTTTTATAAAATCGCATGAACACATTTTTAGAAGTCATACACATTAAAAAATGATATGAACATATATTTATACATGTGTATCTTTTGAAATGGAGGGAGTAGATAACATGTGGAAAAAAAAACTGTGCTAATGAGGAGGGCGTGTGAGCACCTGCCTGGACATGCTACATGAACCGACCCTAACACAAGTTCGTTTGAGTTGAGATGAGCGTCTGTGTCACAAGTCACAACAGCGAGACATAGACCCGCTCGCTATCACTTGGTTGTAGTTATGGTGCATTTGCTTCATAGGCTCTCTCCGTGGTGCAGGGATAGCTATCTTTCTAGTAGTTGTCACTTAATTGGTTTCAGAAAAAGAGGGATGGAGAAGAATACGGAGGTGGTTTAGCAAAGCTGGCAAAATGTGACGGATGAAGCCAACTACCCTCAACTCGCTCACTTTGGGAAATTCTCATCTCCACTGAAACTGGTCAAAGCCCCTCCCCCTTTTTCTAGCTCTAATGCCATCATTGACATGCTTCCCTATTGATTACTCGTGATCTGGCCTCCTTTAGTCCTCCCATCCCGATTTTTCTCCTGAGTCGGCACCCTCCGTTAGGAATAATGCATGGCTAGACTAAGGTACACCCACGGTAACCCATTTCCCGGTGAGCTCCACTTGTTACCGCTGACGCATCCCCATCGTCTGACATCATATGTGCGCGACGCATCCTCTCCCTTTGGTCAAATCAGATATAGTCCAGCCGTAGCTTACTCCCACTCAAGACATCGTGAGTGGTTGCTCAAAAAGGAGACGAGAGAATACTAAGGTTTTGGTAGCGGATTGGGGAACCAGAAATCAGATGGACTAGGAAAAAAAGAGAAAGGCAAGAGCGTTTTGTAGAGGTTCTTCCATTAAGGAGGGGCAAAAACGTTCCAGAAATGTCTTGGAGACAATCAAAGCCTTTTACTGGATAGAAACGACGGGGAAGAGTAGTTCTATTGACACACTTGACAGAACAGGGGCTAAACTAGGTAGGTCAAAAAATCAAGGACAAACTTGAGTAGTCAACACTAACTAGGGGCACATGTAAATACCCCCACTTTAGAAGAAAAAAAGATGTTCACATGAACATTTCTTTATTAAAATACATGCAAATTGGTTGGAAGTGCCCGGGTATTTAATTTTTTTAGGCCTGCAACGTTTTTTATTACATATTTTACTCTTTCTGGTATTTAAATGGATTACATGTAAATGAGTAAGATGATTGTTTTTTCAAGTATACTTGCGGTTGCCCACAACACGTTGCTCCACTCCCAACGAATGGCATATAGACATGCCCATGAAGAATAGACCATATATTGCATGTGATGAGCGGTACATAGGCTGGCCCGTCTAGAAGTCCTATGTTGTGGTTTTCATAGACGTTTTGGGTATATTCGGTTGGATTTTTGCTATCTAGTATGTTTATTTTTCTTTAGGTCATACCGGGTTTTCGTCTTGCCTTTATATTTGTTTTAATTTTTTTAAAAATTTTGTGATAATTTGATTGTAAAACATGAATTATTTAAAAATTCTTGCACTTTTTAAAAAGACTGTGAATGTTTTTTAAAGGCTTTGAACATTTTTAAACATTTAGAACATTTTTAAAGTTCATGAATTTAAATCATGAATTTTTTGAATAATATATTTTTTAAATATGACAAAATAAACTGCTAGACAATTTTCTCCAAACATGCCGCTCCGGATTTTTCAAATGTTTCAGGGCTAAAGCCAAGTTTTATTGATGAAAGACCACAACATGTGGGATACATTGGGTTGACCAAGCTAGCCATGGTGCCCTTGACCTAAACAACGTGAAAACTTGGCTAGACTGTGTGCTTCACCGTTCGCATCACACCCTTGAAAACCAAATTTGTAATGTGGGCATTTTAGCAACAATCTATCAATGAGCATATCCACACCCTCATCGGCAGTGGTGTGGGGCCTGGATTTTTCAACTGGTTTTTCTTTATATCGAATGATTTCAAAATCTTTCTAGAGCAGGCGCGCTACCTCGGCTGGCCCAGGTGGGCATTTTAGCAACAATCTGTCGCTATGGGTTGTGTGTGGAGCGCAGTTCTGATCTTCACTTCGTTTTTCTTTCTACGGTTAACATCCGGTTTTTGATCCAATAAAATTGGTCATTGGATTTTTCTTACTGATGATAAAATATTGAAAGACTAAAAATATATTTTAAAAATGTATGAAAATGAAAAACAACAAAATTTACAAAAACCCATGAATTTCTATACCACTATATTAGTGTGTCAATAGCTTCAAATATTAGTCGTTGAATATGCCCATCCAACGGTTAAGAGATGGTGAACCCGAGCATTATCATCCGTTGGATATAGTTTTCAACTCATAGAATTCTGCCACGTGGCCTTCTAATTGAACCCCCAACTCTACCATCTCATGTGTTCTAGAAACATGTATTCACATGCTTATCTGATACTATAATAAAAAGAGACTAGAACAATCTGAATTTTAGAGAGGTAAGAACCAAGTTGAATCTTGTTCAATATGATTTGAGGAAAGGAAATACATATTCAAAATTACTTTTCTGTGCTTTTCATATATATCTAAATACAATTTACTAGTATAAAATGTTCTTGGATATAGAAAATGTTGATGAATTTTAAAAATTGTACACAAAATTTTCACAAACGTTCTTAAATTCTAAAAAGGTTCAGCTAATGAACAATGTCCTTTTATTCAAAAAAAATATTTGGATATTTCTAGAAATGTGCTCATGAAACATTAGGAAGTACTCTAGAAAGAAAGAAATAAAATAAAAATGAAACAAGAAAATGTAAAAAAATCAAAGAGAAAACCCCGAAGGGAAACAACTAAGGGAAAAGCTTACCTTCGGCCGACCGGTCACGCATGAGCTTCCGCCAGCTCCGTGTCCGTCTGATCGATTGTTGATCACACGAATGAGGGCAATGCTACTTCTTAAGCTTGCTTTGGTTTTTCCATTGAAGATGAAAGGGTGATGCAACAAAGTAGAGATACGTATTTCACTCGGTTCAAAACCAACGTATCAATCTAATAGGAGGAACACTCAAGTCTTCAATAGTTGCACCTACACAAACAAACAAATGCTTGCACCCAATGCAAAAAGGGGGTTGTCAATTTATTCATGATTACTTGCAAGGATGAGATCTGATAGAGATAGGTATAAAAAAATAAATAAAAGTACAAAATAAAGTAAAGACAAAAAAATTACATCAAGGTATTTTTAGGTTTTGGTTCTATAGATCTGAAAATAATATGGTGAGAATAGACCTAGGGGCCATAGTTTGCACTAGAAGCTTCTCTCTTGAACTTATTATGTTCTCTTTTCGCCTAAGCAAATAAGATAGATATAAATGCACGTGCATAGCAAAGGCATTGCAAGGAAGAATCTCAGCGGGGAAAACATAGGTGCAACATAGGTAAATTACATTGTCTTAACACAGGACGATGGACTCCATGAAGGAAATATGCCCTAGAGGCAATAATAAAGTTGTTATTTATATTTCCTTATATCATGATAAATGTTTATTATTCATGCTAGAATTGTATTAACTGAAAACTTGATACATGTGTGGATACATAGACAAAACACAATGTCCCTAGTAAGCCTCTACTAGACTAGCTCGTTGATCAAAGATAGTTAAGTTTCCTAACCATAGACATGTGTTGTCATTTTATTAATGGGATCACATCATTAGGAGAACGATGTGATGGACAAGACCCATCTGTTAGATTAGCATAATGATCGTTAAGTTTTATTGCTATTGCTTTCTTCATGACTTATACATATTCCTTTGACTATGAGATTATGCAACTCCCGGATACCGGAGGAATACCTTGTGTGCTATCAAACGTCACAACGTAACTGGGTGATTATAAATATGCTCTACAGGTATCTCCGAAGGTGTTTGTTGGATTGACATAGATCGAGATTAGGATTTGTCACTCCGAGTATTCGAGAGGTATATCTGGGCCCTCTCGGTAATGCACATCATAATAAGCCTTGCAAGCAATGTGACTAATGAGTTAGTTGCGGGATGATGCATTACGGAATGAGTAAAGAGACTTGCCGGTAACAAGATTGAACTAGGTATGGAGATACTGACGACCGAATCTCGGGCAAGTAACATACCGATGACAAAGGGAATAACGTATGTTGTCATTATGGTTTGACCGATAAAGATCTTCATAGAATATGTGGGAACCAATATGAGCATCTAGGTTCCGCTATTGGTTATTGACCGGAGAGGTGTCTCGGTCATGTCTACATAGTTCTTGAACCCGTAGGGTCCGCATGCTTAACATTCAATGACGATTTGTATTATATGAGTTATGTGATTTGGTGACCGAATGTTGTTTGGAGTTCCGGATGAGATCGCGGACATGACGAGGAGTCTCGAAATGGTCAAGAGGTAAAGATTGATATATTGGATGATAGTATTCGGACACCGGAAGTGTTCCGGAATGTATCGGGTACATATCAGAGTACCGGGGGGGGGGGTTACCGAAACCCCCTGGGGGAAGATATGGGCCATAGGAGGGAGGCACACCAGCCCACAAAGGGGTGGCGCACCCCCCACAGGGAAGGAGGCCAAATTGGACTAGGGGAGGGCGGCGCCCCCCTTTCCTTCTCCTCCTCTCTCTCTTTCCCCCTCTGATAAAAGGAAAGGGGGGGCGAATCCAACTAGGAGCCCAAATAGGATTCCTCCTACTTGGGCGTGCCTAGGGCCGGCCTCCTCCCCCTCCCTCCTTTATATACGTGGGGCGAGCCTACAACACACATCAATTGTTCCAAGCCGTGTGCGGCGCCCCCCTCCACAGTTTATGCCTCCGGCCATATTCACGTAGTGGTTAGGCGAAGCCCTGCGCGGATCACTTCATCATCACCGTCACCATGTCGTCGTGCTGACAGAACTCTCCCTCGACACTTTGCTGGATCAAGAGTTCGAGGGACGTCATCGAGCTGAACGTGTGCAGAACCCGGAGGTGCCGTACGTTCGGTGCTTGATCGGTCGGAACGAGAAGAAGTTCGACTACATCAACCGCGTTAATAAACGCTTCCGCTTTCGGTCTACGAGGGTATGTGGACACTCTCTCCCCCTCTTGTTGCTATGCATCTCCTAGATAGATCTTGCGTGAGCGTAGGAATTTTTCTGAAGTTGCATGCTACGTTCCCCAACAGTGGTATCAGAGTCAGGTCTATGCATAGATGATATGCATGAGTAGAACACAACACTAGTGCAGAACCGGGATTTAGCACCGCTTCGTAAGGATCTTTAGTGCTGGTTCTGTAATCAGCACTAAAGGGTGGGGAATAAAGGTCCCCCCCCTTAGTACCGGTTCTGCACTAACCGCCACTAAAGTGCTACCACATGGCACGAGTCAGGCCCGGGAGAGGGGAGACCATTAGTACCGGTTGGTAACACCAACCGATACTAAATGTTTGGGGGGGGGGTTGGTTTTATTTTAATTTTTCCTTTAATTTTGTGTTTTCAATTCAATTTAGAGATTGTTTTTACATTATAATGAGTTGTTAAATCATTGGGTGAAAGTACCGCAGATTAGTTTCAACTGGATGGATCCTAGCTAATTAAGTGATCAAGTATATGATCACCTATATGCCACTTAATTAGCATGGATCCATCCAGTTGAAACTAATCTGCGGTTTCTTTCATAAATGATAGAATAACTCATCATCATCATCATCATATTAATACAAAAACTCTAAACATCATATCATCACCAACAACAGTATACTAGCTAGCTAGCTAAAAATCATCATAGTCATCATTACCACTATTTAATCATCATAGTCATTACCGCTATCAACACTAGGTTAAAGAAGAAACATTCACTTGTACCAGAAGCAAAGATATCATCGAGTTCAACATGGTCATGAGATTATAATTAAGCGTTCATCAGACCACAAAAGCAAATCACTCTTTGAGATTAAGTTCAGCACGAAGAACACAGACATGAGAGGGACAAGTACTAAGAGCATGAACTAGCTAGCTAATCACTCCTGCTGCTCTCTCTCAGGTAAAATAGCATAGAACATGTATAGCTCTCCTGATTCATCATATTGGAGCATGCAGATGAACTTGTCTCCTAATCGTGGGTTGCGCTTCTGATTGCTGCCCCCCAGTACTTCTATGCGATCGTTAACAATATTGCTCCAATCTTTCACTATTAAGCATTCCTCGTTTTTAGAAATCCCGAAGGCACTCATATGCATTGTATGATGTCTTGGCTGTAAGCTAACCATTGACATGCGACCTTTAGTACCGATCCACCGAGGCACAACTGTCATCGGGAGTCCCTGTTGAAGAACATCATATAGTAACATTACTTAGCAACATGAAGTTTAGCTTGAAAAAATGTATGCAAAAGATGCACTGAGGACAAATAGTAAAAAGCGTACCATCTTTCCTAAATAGAGGTGACCGTAGTTCAATACGGTTACTATTGGTCGCACGTTTTGAGTACTAAGATTTTCAAATTCAGGAAAATAATTTGTCTTGACAGCATCAAGATCCTCAAGCCATGAAACATAATGACTTATCTCCTCGCAGTTTAGTTCACCCCGAGACAGTGGACGGTCATGTCTACCAAGCGCCGAACATGTTTGCTTGAATGGAAATAAGCTGTCAATAGAAATTAGTTATCAACTATTTTTGAATAAACAATATCAAAGACTTAAATATGGTTGAGAAACTCACATAATGGTAGAACTGGAGGCATCTGCACATCGACTCAAATGTCTATTACCTTCAATATCATCTCGGGGCGAATATCAAAGGTGATAAACATATCATGCTCAAATGCATAAGCCTTTCATAGTGCTTGCCAAGTTTTGCATTCAAAATAGGTGTAGGTGTCTGCATTGTATAATTTGACATTGAAGGTATAACCATGCTCGGTCTTCAAGTAAACTCTCTTTACCTCTATAGTTTTGTTAGGACTGAAACCTATCTTATCCAAAACAAATATTCTTGCATGGCAGGGGATACGCTAGTAGAATAGTGATGAAGCATAAGTCATGCTTAATTACGAAAAAAGACTTGTCGTTGTGACATACTGTATCCACTTCGAATTTCTCATCCAGCTTGATGCTGAAGCGCCTATCATCAACTAGGAAATTTCTGTCGCACAGGCCGTGTTGGTCTTCGCAGTATTCACACATAATGAAATCGTGTTCGTCGTCAGACGACATTCCTATGTTCATAGGTGAAACATTAAACACTTATTAGTTCTATTAATTCAACTAATTCAAATAGTTCTATTAATTCAACTAGTTCAACTAATTAATTCAACTAATTCAACTATGCACTTAGTAAAAATATACCTAAATAAAATATCTCAACTAATTCAACTAACTAGTTCAACTAATTAATTCAACTAATTCAACTAATCCAACTAAACTAGTTTTATTAATTTTCTTACTAAAAATAAAGTAGCTAGTTCTATATAGTAAAATTTTAATTAGATGATCAAATCTCATATAACTAAATTAAATATATATATCTAATTCATCTAACATTAATATATCTAATTCATCTATAACTAAAAGTATAAAAACTAACTCGGGAAACATTAATATCTAGCTAGCTAATTCATTTAAACATTTGACATAATTAATATCTAACATATAATTTCTATCTAATTCATCTAACATTTGACATTAATATCTAACATATATTTCTATATATCTAATTCTTCATCTAATATTTATATAAAATAAAAGTATAATGAACTAAAAACAGAAAACAGAAAAAAAATGTTGTTTACTTTGTGTGTGTGTGTGTATTGTGTGTGTGTTAGCGGGGCGCGCGGCGTGACTACGACGTACGGGCCGGGGCGGCGACGGGGGGCGACGATGACAGGGGGCGACACGGGCGCGGGCGACGCGGGAGGCGACGACGGTGATGGGCTGGGGCGGCGATGACGGGCCCGGCGACGACGGCTCGACGGGCTCTGGG
>NC_041382.1:634946457-634956053 GCF_002162155.2 Triticum dicoccoides | reverse complement strand
CGGGCTCTGGGGCGACGCGCGACGCGCGCGGGCGGGCGATGACGGCGATGGGCTGGGCTGCGATGACCGGCGTGGCGGCGATGGCGACGGGCTGGGGGTGGCGATGACGGGGGCGGCGACGGGCTGGGGCGGCGATGCAGGCGACGCATGGACGGGCGCGCGACGAAGACAAACAACAACTAACAGAAAATTTTCGTCAGTGTTGTTTATATAGGAGAGTCTTTAGTACCGGTAGGAGTCACAAACCAGTACTAAAGGTCAAATTTGGCAGCCCGAGCGGCAGGAAGCGCACCCTCTTTAGCCACGAACCGGTACTAAAGAGGGTGCACTCCCGTTCCGCGGTGCACAAAGTTTAGTCCCACCTCGCCGAGCGAAGGGCAGCCGCACTGGTTTATAAACCCAGCAGCGGCTGCTCCTTCGAGCTCGTCTCTGAAGCAGGCTTCTGGGCCTAACATTGCCGCGCTGCCCTGTGAACCTGTTGGGCCTTATGGGCCTGCATAATCACGCCCAAGGCCGAGCAGGCCCGCTGGGCAACACGGAAATAATTTTTTATATAGTTTTTATTTTCTGCTTTATATATTTTCTTCTATTTATTTCTGAGTAGTTTTGAATTGCCGGTGTAACAGATGAGTTTTCGTCCAAAACCCTGATACTTCAAAAGAGATTTTCCAGTTTGTACACGAAGTGCATCCAGTTTTTGCCATGACCCTCTCTACTTTTTTGCACATGCTATGCGGGTGAAATGATGATACCATGCCAAGTTTCAACATTTTCAGAGTTCATTTGTAGAGCTTTTCAATTTCAGGGCCATTTAGCTCAAAATAAATTAGTAAATGCATGAAAAATAGCAAATTATGTCAGAAAGGGTTGAAATTTGATGACGTGGCTTTGAATGGTGTGTGTTGAACGCAAAAAACGTCCGGAGTTGTAATAAGTTATTAAAATTTTCAATTGCCGGTGTAACAAATGAGTTTTCGTCTGAAACCCTGATATTTCGAAAGAGATTGTCCAGTTTGTACACGAAGTGTATCCAGTTTTTGCCGTGACCCTCTCAACTTTTTTGCACATGCTATGCGGGTGAAATGATGATACCATGCCAATTTTCAACCTTTTCAGAGTTCATTTGTAGAGCTTTTCAATTTCAGGGCCATTTAGCTCAAAACAAATCAGTAAATGCATTAAAAATAGCAAATTATGTCAGAAAGGGTTGAAATTTAATGACGTGGCTTTGAATGGTGCATGCTAAACGCAAAAAACATCCAAAGTTGTAATAAGTTATTAAAATTTTGAATTGCCAGTGTAACAGATGAGTTTTCGTCCAAAACCCTGATACTTCAAAAGAGATTGTCCAGTTTGTACACGAAGTGCACCCAGTTTTTGTCGTGACCCTCTCTACTTTTTTGCACATGCTATGCGGGTGAAATGATGATACCATGCCAAGTTTCAACCTTTTTGTTGGGGAACGTAGTAATTTCAAAAAAATTCCTACTCACACGCAAGATCATGGTGATGCATAGCAACGAGAGGGAAGAGTGTTGTCCACGTACCCTCGTAGACCGAAAGCGGAAGCGTTAGCACAACGCGGTTGATGTAGTCGTACGTCTTCATGATCCGACCAATCAAGTACCGAACGCATGGCACCTCCGAGTTCAGCACACGTTCAGCCCGATGACGTCCCTCTAACTCCGATCTAGCCGAGTGTTGAGGGAGAGTTTCGTCAGCATGCGGCGTGGTGACGATGTTGATGTTCTACCGACGCAGGGCTTCGCCTAAGCACCGCTACAGTATTATCGAGGTGGACTATGGTGGAGGGGGGCACCGCACACGGCTAAGAGACGATCAACTTGTGTGTCCAGAGGTGCCCCCCTGCCCCTGTATATAAAGGAGCAAGGGGGTGCGGCCGGCCAAGGGGAGAGGCGCGCCGGAGGTGTCCTACTCCCACCGCGAATAGGACTCCCCCCTTTTTCCTAGTTGGATTAGGACTTGGGAGGGGGGAAGAAGGAAAGAGGGGGGCCGGCCCCCTTTGCCCTAAACCAATTCGGTTTGGGCCTTGGGGGGACGCACCCCACACTTCCCTTGCTTCCCTCCTTTTTCCACTAAGGCCCATGTAGGCCCATTAAGCCCCCGGGGGGTTCCGGTAACCTCCCGGTACTCCGGTAAAATCCCGATTTCACCCGGAACACTTCCGATATCCAAACATAGGCTTCCAATATATCAATCTTCATGTCTCGGCCATTTCGAGACTCCTCGTCATGTCCGTGATCACATCCGGGAATCCAAACAACCTTCGGTACATGAAAACATAAAACTCATAATATAACTGTCATCATAGCGTTAAGCGTGTAGACCCTACGGGTTCGAGAACTATGTAGACATGACCGAGACACGTCTCCGGTCAATAACCAATAGCGGAACCTGGATGCTCATATTGGCTCCTACATATTCTATGAAGATCTTTATCGGTCAGACCGCATAACAACATATGTTGTCCCCTTTGTCATCGGTATGTTACTTGCCTGAGATTCGATCGTCGGTATCTCAATACCTAGTTCAATCTCGTTACCGGCAAGTCTCTTTACTCGTTCCGTAATACATCATCCCGCAACTAACTCATTAGTTGCAATGCTTGCAAGGCTTAAGTGATGTGCATTACCGAGAGGGCCCAGAGATACCTCTCCGACAATCGGAGTGACAAATCCTAATCTCGAAATACGCCAACCCAACAAGTACCTTTGGTGACACATGTAGAGCACCTTTATAATCACCCAGTTACGTTGTGACGTTTGGTAGCACACAAAGTGTTCCTCCGGTAAACGGGAGTTGCATAATCTCATAGTCATAGGAACATGTATAAGTCATGAAGAAAGCAATAGCAACATACTGAAACGATCGTGTGCTAAGCTAACGGAATGGGTCATGTCAATCACATCATTCTCCTAATGATGTGATCCCATTAATAAAATGACAACCCATGTCAATGGCTAGGAAACTTAACCATCTTTGATCAACGAGCTAGTTAAGTAGAGGCATACTAGTGACACTCTGTTTGTCTATGTATTCACATGTATTATGTTTCCGGTTAATACAATTCTAGCATGAAGAATAAACATTTATCATGATATAAGGAAATAAATAATAACTTTATTATTGCCTCTAGGGCATATTTCCTCCAGTCTCCCACTTGCACTAGAGTCAATAATCTAGATTACACAGTAATGATTCTAACACCCATGGATCCTTGGTGTTGATCATGTTTTGCTCGTGGAAGAGGCTTAGTCAATGGGTCTGCAACATTCAGATCCGTGTGTATCTTGCAAATTTCTATGTCTCCCACCTGGACTAGATCCCGGATGGAATTGAAGCGTCTCTTGATGTGCTTGGTTCTCTTGTGAAATCTGGATTCCTTCGCTAAGACAATTGCTCTAGTATTGTCACAAAAGATTTTCATTGGAACCGATGCACTAGGTATGAAACCTAGATCGGATATGAACTCCTTCATCTAGACTCCTTCATTTGCTGCTTCCGAAGCAGCTATGTATTCCGCTTCACATGTAGATCCCGCCACGACGCTTTGTTTAGAACTGCACCAACTGACAGCTCCACCGTTCAATGTAAACACGTATCCGGTTTGCAATTTCGAATCGTCCGGATCAGTGTCAAAGCTTGCATCAACGTAACCGTTTACGATGAGCTCTTTCTCACCTCCATAAACGAGAAACATATCCTTAGTCCTTTTCAGGTATTTCAGGATGTTCTTGACCGCTGTCCAGTGATCCACTCCTGGATTACTTTGGTACCTCCCTGCTAGACTTATAGCAAGGCACACATCAGGTCTGGTACACATCATTGCATACATGATAGAGCCTATGGCTGAAGCATAGGGAACATCTTTCATTTTCTCTCTATCTTCTGCAGTGGTCGAGCATTGAGTCTTACTCAACTTCACACGTTGTAATACAGGCAAGAACCCTTTCTTTGCTTGATCCATTTTGAACTTCTTCAAAACTTTGTCAAGGTATGTGCTTTGTGAAAGTCTAATTAAGCGTCTTGATCTATCTCTATAGATCTTAATGCCCAATATGTAAGCAGCTTCTCCGAGGTCTTTCATTGAAAAACTCTTATTCAAGTATCCCTTTATGCTATCCAGAAATTCTATATCATTTCCAATCAGTAATATGTCATCCACATATAATATCAGAAATGCTACAGAGCTCCCACTCACTTTCTTGTAAATACAGGCTTCTCCAAAAGTCTGTATAAAACCAAATGCTTTGATCACACTATCAAAGCGTTTATTCCAACTCCGAGAGGCTTGCACCAGTCCATAAATGGATCGCTGGAGCTTGCACACTTTGTTAGCTCCCTTTGGATCGACAAAACCTTCTGGTTGCATCATATACAACTCTTCTTCCATAAATCCATTCAGGAATGCAGTTTTGACATCCATCTTCCAAATTTCATAATCATAAAATGCGGCAATTGCTAACATGATTCGGACAGACTTAAGCATCTCTACGGTTGAGAAGGTCTCATCGTAGTCAATCCCTTGAACTTGCCGAAAACCTTTTGCAACAAGTCGAGCTTTGTAGACAGTAATATTACCGTCAGCGTCAGTCTTCTTCTTGAAGATCCATTTATTCTCAATTGCTTGCCGATCATCGGGCAAGTCAACCAAAGTCCATACTTTGTTCTCATACATGGATCCCATCTCAGATTTCATGGCTTCAAGCCATTTTGCAGAATCTGGGCTCACCATCGCTTCTTCATAGTTCGTAGGTTCATCATGATCTAGTAGCATGACTTCCAGAACAGGATTACCATACCACTCTGGCGCGGATCTCACTCTGGTTGATCTACGAGGTTCAGTAGTATCTTGTTCTAAAGTTTCATGATCATCATCATTAGCTTCCTCACTGACTGGTGTAGGTGTCACTGAAACAATTTTCTATGATGCACTACTTTCCAATAAGGGAGCAGGTACAGTTACCTCGTCAAGTTCTACTTTCCTCCCACTCACTTCTTTAGAGAAAACTCCTTCTCCAGAAAGTTTCCGAATTTAGCAACAAAAGTCTTGCCTTCGGATCTGTGATAGAAGGTGTACCCAACAGTCTTCTTTGGGTATCCTATGAAACACATATCTATGATTTGGGTTCGAGCTTATCAGGTTGAAGCTTTTTCACATAATCATCGCAGCCCCAAACTTTCAGAAATGACAACTTTGGTTTCTTACCAAACCACAATTCATAAGGCGTCGTCTCAACGGATTTCGATGGTGCCCTATTTAACGTGAATGCGACCGTCTCTAAAGCATAACCCCAAAATGATAGCGGTAAATCTGTAAGAGACATCATAGATCGCACCATATCTAGTAAAGTACGATTACAATGTTCGGACACCCCATTACGCTGTGGTGTTCCAGGTGGCGTGAGTTGCAAAACTATTCCGCATTGTTTCAAATGTAGACCAAACTCGTAACTCAAATATTCTCCTCCATGATCAGATCATAGAAACTTTATTTTCTCGTTACGATGATTTTCAACTTCACTTTGAAATTCTTTGAACTTTTCAAATATTTCAGAGTTATGCTTCATTAAGAAGATATACCCATATCTGCTTAAATCATCTGTGAAGGTGAGAAAATAACGATATCCGCCACGAGCCTCAACATTCATCGGACCACATACATCTGTATGTATGATTTCCAACAAATCTTTTGCTCTCTCCATAGTTCCGGAGAATGGCGTTTTAGTCATATTGTCCATGAGGCACGGTTCGCAAGTACCAAGTAATTCATAATCAAGTGGTTCCAAAAGTCCATCAATATGGACTTTCTTCATGCGCTTTACACCGATGTGACCTAAACGGCAGTGCCACAAGTAAGTTACACTATCATTATCAACTCCGCATCTTTTGGCTTCAACATTATGAATATATGTGTCACTACTATCGAGATTCAATAAGAATAGACCACTCTTCACGGGTGCATGACCATAAAAGATATTACTCATATAAATAGAACAACCATTATTCTCTGATTTAAATGAATAACCGTCTCGCATCAAACAAGATCCAGATATAATGTGCATGCTCAACGCTAGCACCAAATAACAATTATTTAGGTCTAATACTAATCCCAAAGGTAGATGTAGAGGTAGCATGCCGACCGCGATCACATCGACTTTGGAACCATTTCCCACGCGCATCGTCACCTCGTCCTTTGCCAATCTTCGCTTAATCCGTAGCCCCTGTTTCGAGTTGCAAATATTAGCAACAGAACTAGTATCAAATACCCAGGTGCTACTGCGAGCATTAGTAAGGTACACATCAATAACATGTATATCACATATACCTTTGTTCACCTTGACATCCTTCTTATCCGCCAAATACTTGGGGGCAGTTCCGCTTCCAGTGACCAGTCTGCTTGCAGTAGAAGCACTCAGTTTCAGGCTTAGGTCCAGACTTGGGTTTCTTCTCTTGAGCAGCAACTTGCTTGCTGTTCTTCTTGAAGTTCCCCTTCTTCTTCCCTTTGCCCTTTTTCTTGAAACTAGTGGTCTTGTTGACCATCAACACTTGATGCTCCTTGATTTCTACCTCCGCAGCCTTTAGCATTGCGAAGAGCTCGAGAATTGTTTTATTCATCCCTTGCATATTATAGTTCATCACGAAGCTCTTGTAGCTTGGTGGCAGTGATTGAAGAACTCTGTCAATGACACTATCAATCGGAAGATTAACTCCCAGCTGAGTCAAGTGATTATGGTACCCAGATATTCTGAGTATATGTTCACTGACAGAACTATTCTCCTCCATCTTGCAGCTATAGAAATTATTGGAGACTTCATATCTCTCAATCCGAGAATTTTCTTGAAATATTAACTTCAACTCCTGGAACATCTCATATGCTCCATGACGTTCAAAACGTCGTTGAAGTCCCAGTTCTAAGCCGTAAAGCATGGCACACTGAACTATTGAGTAGTCATCAGCTTTGCTCTGCCAGACGTTCTTAGCGTCGTCAGTTGCATCAGCAGCAGGCCTGGCACTCAGCTTTGCTTCCAGGATGTAATTCTTCTGTGCAGCAATGAGGATAATCCTCAAGTTACGGACCCAGTCCGAGTAATTGCTACCATCATCTTTCAACTTTGCTTTCTCAAGGAACACATTAAAATTCAACGGAACAACAACACGGGCCATCTATCTACAATCAACATAGACAAGCAAGATACTATCAGGTACTAAGTTCATGATAAATTTAAGTTCAATTAATCATATTACTTAAGAACTCCCACTTAGATAGACATCCATCTAATCCTCTAAGTGATCCCGTGATTCAAATCAACTAAACCATGTCCGATCATCACGTGAGATGGAGTATCACTATGTTGATCATATCTACTATATGATTCACGCTCGACCTTTCGGTCTCCGTGTTCCGAGGCCATATCTGTTATATGCTAGGCTTGTCAAGTTTAACCTGAGTATTCCGTGTGTGCATCTGTTTTGCACCCGTTGTATTTGAACATAGAGCCTATCACACCCGATCATCACATGGTGTCTCGGCACGAAGAACTTTCGCAACGGTGCATACTCAGGGAGAACACTTATACTTTGATAATTTTAGTGAGGGATCATCTTATAATGCTACCGTCAATCAAAGCAAGATAAGATGCATAAAAGATAAACATCACATGCAATCAATATAAGTGATATGATATGGCCATCATCATCTTGTGCTTGTGATCTCCATCTCCGAAGCACCGTCATGATCACGATCGTCACCAGCGCGACACCTTGATCTCCATCGTAGCATCGTTGTCGTCTCGCCAATCTTATGCTTCCACGACTATCGCTACCGCTTAGTGATAAAGTAAAGCATTACAGGGCGATTGTATTGCATACAATAAAGCGGCAACCATATGGCTCCTACCAGTTGCCGATAACTCGGTTACAAAACATGATCATCTCATACAATATAGCATCACGTCTTGACCATATCACATCACAACATGCCCTGCAAAACAAGTTAGACGTTCTCTACTTTGTTGTTGCAAGTTTTACGTGGCTGCTATGGGCTTAGCAAGAACCGTTCTTACCTACGCATCAAAACCACAACGATAGTTTGTCAAGTTGGTGCTGTTTTAACCTTCGCAAGGACCGGGCGTAGCCACACTCGGTTCAACTAAAGTTGGAGAAACTGACACCCGCCAGCCACCTATGTGCAAAGCACGTCGGTAGAACCAGTCTCGCGTAAGCGTACGCGTAATGTCGGTCCGGGCCGCTTCATCCAACAATACCGCTGAACCAAAGTATGACATGCTGGTAAGCAGTATGACTTATATCGCCCACAACTCACTTGTGTTCTACTCGTACATATAACATCAACGTATAAAACCTGGCTCAGATGCCACTGTTGGGGAACGTAGTAATTTCAAAAAAATTCCTACGCACACGCAAGATCATGGTGATGCATAACAACGAGAGGGAAGAGTGTTGTCCACGTACCCTCGTAGACCGAAAGCGGAAGCGTTAGCACAACGCGCTTGATGTAGTCGTACGTCTTCACGATCCGACCGATCAAGTACCAAACGCACGACACCTCCGAGTTCACCACATGTTCAGCCTGATGATGTCCCTCTAACTCCGATCCAGCCGAGTGTTGAGGGAGAGTTTCGTCAGCACGATGGTGTGGTGACGATGTTGATGTTCTACCGATGCAGGGCTTCGCCTAAGCACCGCTATAGTATTATCGAGGTGGACTATAGTGGAGGGGGGCACCGCACACGCCTAAGAGACGATCAACTTGATCAACTTGTGTGTCTAGAGGTGCCCCCTGCCCTTGTATATAAAGGAGCAAGGGGGGGTGCGGCCGTCCAAGGGGAGAGGCGCGCCGGAGGAGTCCTACTCCCACCGGGAGTAGGACTCCCCCCTTTTTCCTAGTTGGATTAGGACTTGGGAGGGGGGAAGAAGGAAAGAGGGGGGCCAATCCCCTTTGCCCTAAACCAATTCGGTTTGGGCCTTGGGGGGGCGCGCCCCACACTTCCCTTGCTTCCCTCATTTTTCCACTAAGGCCCATTGTCACACCCTAGCTAGTCATGCATTAGAGTGTTGCATCATGTTTATTCTTTCATCAGAAACTTGAAATGGGGATGACAGAACCCCCAGTCCCCTCTGAAACCAACTAGGGTTACTAAAATAATTTTTCAATGAACCTGAAATGCCCTTCTAAAATGCCCATCATTTTTGTCTTGGTTCAGAACCTCTGCCAAAAATGGTGCACATTTTCCTAGGCCATCCTAGGGTTTTTGGATTAAATCATAAATATTTGAATTTGGGCATTTAAAATAATATAAAATATTTAAATGCTCAAATATCTCCAAACTAAAATGTTTCATGTTGGAAATAATCCAACTATGGGCCAGGAATAGTTTGGTGATTTTTGAACTTGCCTAGGTATTTTATTAAATTCAACAAAGTTGCAGATATATTAAATAAAAACAGAAACAGAAAAAAAAGGGAAAAACTTCCCTGTGCGGCCCAGCCAGCTGGCCGGCCCAGCAAGCCAGCCCAGCCCACCACCGCCGTCGTCCTCCTGGCGCCAGTCG
>NC_041382.1:634926005-634945957 GCF_002162155.2 Triticum dicoccoides | reverse complement strand
AAAGTTGCAGATATATTAAATAAAAACAGAAACAGAAAAAAAGGGAAAAACTTCCCTGTGCGGCCCAGCCAGCTGGCCGGCCCAGCAAGCCAGCCCAGCCCACCACCGCCGTCGTCCTCCTGGCGCCAGTCGGCCAGGCGTGTGGCCGGCGCGCGCGCACGGCCGGAGCGCCACGCCACCAGCCCGTCTGCCTGCCTCCCCCGCCAGCGCGACGCCGCGGCGCTTCTTCTCGGTGCCGCCCCGATCCCCTGGCCTTATCTCTCTCTCTCTCCCGTGCTGCTCTCTCTCTCTCTCTCTCACGGCCGAACACCACCGTCGCCGCCGTTCGCCATAGCCACCGTCTCCGACCACCCCTCGCTCCCCCGACTAGCTCAGGAGCTCCGCCTCGACTCCCTCTTCCTCCCCACCGCTCCACAGCTCCCCGGAAGCCCTGCATCGCCGCCACGTCGCCGTTCCCCTCTTCGGGCTCCGACCACCGTCGCCGTCGATTCGCCGTCTCCAGCGCGTCCCCGAGCCCACTTCGACGCCCACTGCAACCGCGGTGAGCTACGCCACCGTTTCCCCCTCTCCTCCCCCTCGTTTCCCCACCGTAGCCTCCTCTCCACCACGGCCGAACCTCCGCCGTCGCCGAGCTCGTCGTCGACGCAGCTCCGGTGACCATTTGGTCACCCCGGCGAGTCCAACGAGTTCGCAAGACCCCGTAGAGCATCCCTAGCGCCTCGCTTCGCTCGACTTCGAGCTCCAACCCCGTTCCCGTGCACGACCGAACCCCGGCGGCCGCAGCCGAGCTCGCCGCCGTCGACTCCGGCCACCCCGACCCCAACGGACTCCGCCAAGAGCTGCGGTTTGTCCTCAGCTCCACTCCGGTGGTCTCCGCGGCCCCTCTGGTGGCCGAAATGGCCAAAACCACTCCCGCCGCCGCGTCGGGCTCGCCGGCGGCTAAACGCCGGCAGCCGACTTTGACTTTGACCACGGGTGGGCCCTGGTTGACTCCCCTGAGTCAATGACAGGTGGGGCCCAGCCCTGTTAATTAAACAGGATTAGTTTTAATTAAGTTTTAATTAAAATAATCACCCTGACATGCGGGACCCACTGTCAGGTTTGACCTGGACCAGTTCCGTTGACCTGCTGACGTCACACTGACGTCAGGCTGACGCAGTAATTGATTTTCTGGATTTAATTTAAATCAGGAAATTCCAGAATATTAATTAAACTTCAAAAATTCATAACTTTTATTCTGTAACTCCAAATTGGACAAATTATATATGAAAAATGATCAGAAAAATCCAACCTATCCATCTGTACTATTTTCATGCATGATCAAACAAGTTAAATTGATGTTTCAAGCAGAACAAGGAAAAGCACTTTAAAAGGCCATATTTGAATTTGAAATTTGAATCCTTGATTCAAATTTGTTCAAACCCTTCTGGTTTTAGTTGCATTAGCCCAATACACTCATTTTGCCATGTCTCATGCATGCATCATATTGTTGCATACTGTTTGGTAATGTTTGTGTATCGGTGCTCTCTGCGGCAGGTTCTGTCTCCGAGGAGTACCGTGATTACCCTAACGAAGAACCGTATCAGTGCATCGAACCATCAGGCAAGCAACCAACCATTTGATCATATCGATACAATCCCATGTTCTCGCTCCTGCTCTCTTTTACTGCATTAAGACAACGCGATTCAAACTGCTGTGTGCTACGGTAGTTGAACCCATTTCCTCTGCATGACCTGTCATTGCCACAGTAACTAGATGAAACTCACTAGCATGTGTAGGAGTTGTTTGAGCCATATGTATGTGTTGTTCCTACCTTGCTATGCCTGCTATGCTTAGAGTCGTGTCAGGTCTAGTTCATCTGGGTGATGGGCTAGAGTGAAATGATTATGTCGGTAATGAGAGTGGTGTGGTGAACACGATTTGGTAAAGGTATCGATGAGAGGCCATGTAGGAGTACATGGTGGGTTGTTTCATTGAAGTCGACCTTAAGCACTGAGATCTGTATGCGTGATTTAAGATACAGCTACTACCATGCATTGGGCCCTGAAATATGACCCCGCTCGACTTCTTATTCACCCTAGCTCTCTGTCCAGGAGTTGCAAGTAGTTTCTGGTGTTTGTAGCCTACTGGAGGCCGTGGACAGCGCTGACCGTAGGGGTGGGCTGTGATGCGGTAGGTACGTGGCCGGGTGTACCGAATACCCGTTAGGTATCTCGGGAACCCTGTTCACATCGTTCGGGGCCGTATGGGAAACCTCGGCCGGACTCCCTGCGGATGGAACCTGAATAGGCGATAAACCTGGACTAGAGGCTTAAGTGTTTAGGTAGGTCGTGGTCTACACCCACGTCGGCTTTCGCTTGAAGTCTGCCGAGCACATGTCGTGTGCGGACGCTAAGTGGTGGAAACATGTATGAAGAAGTACACCCCTGCAGGGTTATCATAATCTATTCGAATAGCCGCGTCCGCGGTAAAGGACTACTTGGTTGCCTATACAGTTCATAGACAAGTAAATGGAAACTGTTAAAAGCCTCAAGATAAGTGTGAGTGCCGAGGATGGCTCTTCCGTAGGAAGACGGAGGTGGATCCTCGGTAGTGTATTGAAGTGGTGAGTAGTGGACTCGTGTGCGCAAAACCATTTCAAGTTGGAGTATCGTAGGATAGTTTAGCCAAGAGTCAAAGCTGGCTTGCTGCAATAACTCCACCAACCCTTCTTGATACTAAGCATGTATGTAGGATCTGATGTAAGTCTTGCTGAGTACCTTTGTACTCATGTTGCTATAATCTACATTTTTACAGAAGACGCTGCAACCCCTTCTGATGGGTTCTATGTAGACGTTGACATCAACGAGTAGGCTAAAGACCCAGGTGGTGACCCTGAGCTTGTGAAGGACCACGTAGTATAGCTAGGCTTTCCAAGCCTCTTTTATTTTACTAGTTGTCTGTACTCAGACAAGTTACTTCCGCTGCTGGTTTGTATGACTTGTATGTTGGGTCGTGAGACCCGTACCTTTGTGTATGTTATGTATGGCTCACTGAGCCTTAAATAAAGTACTTGTGTCATAGAGTCATGTTGTGATGCTTCGTTGTATTTGCACATATCGAGCATATTGTGTGTATGATTGAAATGCTTGGTATGTGTGGGATCTGACTATCTAGTTGTTTATCTTTAGTAGCCTCTCTTACCGGGAAATGTCTCCTAGTGTTGCCGCTGAGCCATGGTAGCTTGCTACTGCTCTGGAACACTTAGGCTGGCCGGCATGTGTCCTTCTTCGTTCCTGTGTCTGTCCCTTCGGGGAAATGTCACGCTTTGAGTACCGGAGTCCTGTTAGCCCGCTACAGCCCGGTTTACCGGAGTCCTGCTAGCCCAGTGCTACAGCCCGGACCCACTTGCTGATGACCGACATGTTCGAAGCTGGGTCATGGATGCTTGTCCCTGTAAGTCTGTGCCACTTTGGGTTTACGACTAGTCATGTCAGCCCGGGCTCTTTATCATATGGATGCTAGCGACACTATCATATACGTGAGCCAAAAGGCGCAAACGGTCCCGGGAAAAGGTAAGAAGGTAAGACGACACCCGTGGGGATACCGTGCGTGAGGCCGCAAAGTGATATGAGGTGTTACCAGCTAGATCGATGTGACATCGAGTCGGGGTCCTGACAGCGTTGGTATCAGAGCCGGACTGCCTGTAGGTTCTCCAAGCCAAACTGGTCGATGTTGAGTCTAGAAATTCTTTAGTTATATGTAGGGGAATTGTTTGTGGGTTGGAACGTAAGGCTCTTTTTACTCCTTATACCTTATGACTTTCTGATCTGAGTCAGTCCATTCTTCTACCGGGGTTAAGGAATTAGGATCTATTCTCTCTATCAGGATCACGTGTTACTAATCAGTAGTACCTTATAAGTTTGATGGTTACCAGCCTAGTTCAGTTCTACTACCACATTATGTTGCCAGAATGGTTTCAGAACTTTGATATGGTGATGTTGAGTGTGTACGAAATCCTTTGTCAAATGTCTCAAATCCTTTTTGAGCATTTACAGCTGTTATGCTGCCGAAATTTTGCTAGAAATTCTAATGCCTTTGCATTATGATTGTGTTTTCAGATGGCCACTCGCGACCTCAATCAAGTGGTTCGCCTGACTCGATGCCTAGATGTACCCGGCCATACTGCTAAGTTGGTCAGGGTAATGACTGAGGCTGGATACCGCTGGTATCCTGAGTACACGGTCGAAGAGCAATTCCGAGACTTTAATCAAAGCCAGTATCTCTGCACTGTCAGGATATTTCCATCTTATCCTGGATCCACCGAGCCTCTTCACTGCTCTTATGGACTCGGGGTTACCATTGAGATGGCTGTGCAGGACGCCGCCTACTCTATGATGACCATTATGCGGGTCAGATCTGGCCTATTTCGGGACTCTGATTTCCGGTATATGCCAGGATCACTTCCGGGAGCACAAGGGTATCTCCAGGCTATCTATGCTGACCCCACCCAGGAGGATTCACGGACTCGCACCACTGCTGAGATGCTCGAGGATAAGGACCGTGAAAATCGGGCCTTGAGGTTAGAGCTCTTCAATACCCGTGCTGACCACTGGGCCACTTTGACTCGGTTCGCACCGGCGGTGCAAGCTGGATATTCAGATATGCGCGATCTCTATCCTGTGAGATCCGCTCTGCCAGACGTGATGGTTTGGCGTGATGTAGGAGGCATCACCCCAACTCGCGGTCCCCGCAGGCCACCGTTTGTTGGTCCAAGGCCTCATCCTAGCCCCTATGGTCCACAAGCTTCGCGAGATCGTCTGTTTCCGGATGATCATGTTGAGCTTCCAGGCTATGGAGGTGACTTCTACGAGGACTACTACGGATCGGTCTGAGTTAGCAGTAGTATCACTAGTTCGCACTAGCTGTGTCTTCTATCGTCCCGCGTGACTCGTGGGTTATGACCTAGTTTGTACTCTTTCCGGAGGTGTAGAGAAATAATGTATAGGAGCTTGGAATGCCTCCGATGAGATGTAATCCTCTTTTCACCGTAATAGTACTTTGTTTGGTCTTGTACTAAACCCTGTATGGTGTGTATGACGATGGAATAAAGAAGCAGTTTCTGTATCTACCATGTCATACGGATGATCATCTTGCATTTCGAGTTATTCCTTACATTTTATCCTATGTCGGAATCTTATCATCCTGATTAAATCATTGTCTTGTTTACCTAGGATGGTCAACACGCGCGCTAACCCTGCTTCTCAAGAGCAGGCCGAAGGCAGTGAAGCCAGGAATGAAAATCTGCCTTATCCTCCTTCACTAGCCGAGGTGATGATGGAAGCTGAGAGAAACAAGCGGGAGACAAACCGTTTGTTGGAGCGTATTGAACAGAATACAGCACACCATCAGAGGGCTAACGTGGTGTCACTCAGTGATTTTATCAAATTGCATCCACCCACGTTCCACCACTCCGTCGAGCCTCTCGACGCTGATGACTGGCTTCGCAGTATCTCTCACAAACTGCGTTCCGCGCTGGTAGCGGAGGCTGACAAGGTCACCTTTGCTGCATATCATCTTGAAGGCCCCGCCAGTCTATGGTGGGAGAATTATGGAGCTATGCGCCCAGCGGGCCATGTCACTACTTGGGCTGAATTCAGCGAGGCTTTCCGTGAACATCACATTCCGGAGGGTCTCATGGACCGTAAACGTGAAGAATTTTGCAGTCTCACCCAAGGCCGACTTTCTGTGGATGCTTACAGCAGGGAGTTTGGTAATCTCGCACGATATGCAACCGAGGAAGTGTCTACCGATGCCAAGAAGCAAGCAAGGTTCCGTAAGGGCCTTAGTCCTGAGCTTCGCCGTGACCTCCGTCTGCATGAGTGCACAACTTTTCAGAAACTTGTCAACAAAGCCATCAGTGCCGAAACTGGTCAGACTGACTATGACGCAACACGCAAGCATGGCCGTGACATGGGTTCCTCATCCGGTGCTGGTCCTCAGAAGCGCCGCGTGTGGGTACCCAACACCGCCCTGCCACCCAGGTTTACACCGAGGCCATCCTTCCAGGCGCCTCGCCCCGTTCAACAGTCTGCTCCAGCCAAGCCCTATGGGGGTCCAACTAACAATGCTCCTCCACGTACCAGTTCCGTGACTTGTTTCAAGTGTGGGGAATCTGGTCACTATATGCGTGAGTGTCCCCAGACCAACCCCAACCAGTCTGCTAAAGCTGTTGGCCGTGGCAAGCCGACAGGAAAAATATTCCACGCCAAGCCGGTCACCGCTTCACGTGGCCATGTCAACTGTATCTCTGCCGAAGAAGCTCAAGAGGATCCCAACGTCGTTCTCGGTACGCTTCTTGTTAACTGCCACCCGGCATCTGTTCTTTTCGATACAGGAGCCTCTCATTCTTTTATATCCGAAAGTTATGCTCGTTTGCATAACGTTGCATTCTATGACATGCCATCCACTATGGAAATTTCTACCCCTGGTTCTAGATGGCAGACCTCTAGGGTAAGCTATGGAAATGAAATCCAAGTCGACAGACTTGTTTTCCTCGCGTCTTTGATAGCCCTTAAATCTTCAGATATTAATATCATTCTGGGTATGGACTGGATGTCGGCTCATCATGCCCAAATCTATTGCTTCTCTAGGACTGTTCAACTCACCCATCCTTCGGGAAAGATAGTTAATGTCTTGACCCGAATAGCCAAGCGACAATTATATTCTCTTAACGCCAGCCCTTTGCCAGACCTTGAGGACGTTCCGGTAGTCCGTGACTTCCCGGATGTCTTTCCAGAGGAATTGCCAGGTGTTCCACCTGACAGGGATGTTGAGTTTGTAATAGACCTCATTCCAGGAACCGTTCCGATTGCTAGAAGACCTTATAAGATGGCACCCCTAGAACTAGCCGAGCTTAAGAAACAACTCGATGAGTCCTTGAAAAAGGGTTTCATCCGACCTAGCTCATCTCCGTGGGCTTGCCCCGTCCTATTCGTCAAGAAGAAGGATGGTACGGACCGGATGGTTGTAGATTACCGACCTGTCAACTTGGTCACAATCAAGAACAAATACCCGCTTCCCAGGATCAACGACCTGTATGATCAGCTCGCTGGATCCTCAGTCTTCTCCAAGATGGATTTGAGGTTGGGTTACCATCAAATCAAAATCAGAAACGGGGACATTCCTAAAACGGCCTTTGTTACTCGTTATGGCCAATACGAGTACACCGTCATGTCCTTCGGTTTAACCAACGCTCCAGCCACCTTTTCTCGGTTAATGAACTCAATCTTCATGGAGTATTTGGATAAATTCGTCGTGGTTTACCTCGATGATATACTCATCTACTCCAAGAACGAGGAAGAACATGCCGAACATCTAAGGCTAGTGTTGCGGAAACTTCGAGAGCATCGCCTTTATGCCAAATTTTCTAAATGTGAATTCTGGTTGTCAGAAGTGACCTATCTGGGTCATGTAATATCGGGTAAAGGTATTGCTGTTAACCCTGAGCGAGTTCAAGCCGTCCTTAACTGGACTCCACCCGAATCGGTCAAGCAAGTTCGGAGTTTTCTAGGCTTAGCGAGCTATTGCCGTCGCTTTGTCGAAAACTTCTCCAAAGTTGCTAAACCTTTAACTGAACTCCTCAAGAAAGATAAAAAGTTCGAATGGACTCCACAATGTGAGCACAGCTTTCAGGAACTGAAAAGACGCCTGACTTCTGCTCCCGTACTGGTACCGCCAGACTTCTCTAAGGACTTTGTTATCTACTGCGACGCCTCGCGACAAGGACTAGGTTGCATTCTCATGCAAGATCGACACGTAATTGCCTACGCTTCACGGCAATTGCACCCACATGAGGAGAATTATCCCACTCATGATCTAGAGCTTGCAGCCGTAGTCTATGCACTTAAAACCTGGCGACATTACCTCCTCGGTAACCGTTGCGAAATATTCACTGATCACCAAAGTCTGAAGTACATCTTCACCCAACCGGATCTGAACCTCAGGCAAAGACGTTGGGTCGAGTTGATCACAAATTTCGACTTAGGAATAACCTACACCCCAGGGAAAGCCAACGTCATGGCTGATGCGCTAAGTCGTAAATCCTATTGTAACAATCTGATGTTACAACAAAGTCAACCGCTTCTCCATGAGGAATTTCGGAAGCTTAACCTTCACATTGTTCCTCAAGGATTTCTCTCCACCTTGGTGGCGAAACCTACTCTTACGGATCAAATCATTGCTGCCCAGAAGCGAGATAAGGGAATAGCTAAGATCAAGGAGAACATTGCTAGCGGAGGTGCTAGTTGTTTCTCCACAAATGATCATGGTGTTGTGTACTTTGAGAACCGTCTAGTGGTTCCCAAGAACCAGCATCTACGGCAGTTGATCCTTAAGGAGGCTCATGAATCTCCTCTCACTATTCATCCCGGTGGTACTAAGATGTATCAGGACCTACGCCAGAGGTTCTGGTGGACTAGGATGAAGAGAGAAATTGCTCAGTATATTGCTAATTGCGACGTCTGTCGTCGTGTAAAAGCAGAGCATCAACGGCCTGCTGGCACCCTTCAACCCTTAGCTATTCCTGAATGGAAATGGGATAAAATTGGTATGGATTTCATTACCGGTTTTCCCAGGACCAAGAGAGGGAATAATGCTATTTTCGTCGTGGTCGATCGTCTTTCAAAAGTAGCCCATTTCCTACCTGTTCGAGAGAGTATAACCGCTAGTCAGCTGGCAGACTTATACATCTCCCGAATAGTGTCCCTTCATGGTGTCCCTTTGGAAATTAACTCGGATCGAGGAAGTCTTTTCACCTCTCGATTTTGGGAAAGTTTCCAAAATGCTATGGGAACCCGTCTCTCCTTTAGCACCGCTTTCCACCCTCAGTCAAGTGGTCAAGTGGAACGCGTCAACCAGATTCTAGAAGACATGCTTCGAGCCTCTGTTATCTCATTCGGAATGGACTGGGAGAAGTGCCTTCCATTTGCCGAATTCGCTTACAACAACAGCTATCAATCTAGCTTGGGTAAAGCCCCTTTTGAAGTTCTCTATGGACGACGATGTCGAACACCCCTTAACTGGTCAGAGACCGGGGAAAGAAAATTCTTTGGCCCGGACATGATTCAGGAAGCAGAAGAACAAGTTCGTATCGTTCGTGAAAAGTTGAAAACAGCCCAATCCCGTCAAAAGAGTCAATATGACCGAAAACATAAGGCTGTGACTTTCGAGGTTGACGAGAAGGCTTATCTTCGGGTCACCCCTCTGAAGGGAACCCATCGTTTCGGTATCAAAGGCAAATTGGCTCCTCATTACATTGGACCTTTTCGCATTCTTGCCAAACGAGGAGAAGTTGCCTACCAGTTGGAACTACCTCCACACCTCTCCAGAGTTCACGATGTCTTCCACGTTTCTCAACTCAGGCGTTGCTTCTCGGATCCTATCCGTGGAGTGGACCACGAAACGCTTGATCTCCAAGATAATCTTACATATCGAGAGTACCCCATTCGTATCCTCGATCAGGCCGAACGTACCACTCGACGTCATAATATCAAGTTTCTCAAGGTTCAATGGTCGCACCATTCTGAAGATGAAGCAACTTGGGAAAGGGAGGATCGTCTTCGACTTGAATATCCCGCCTTCTTCTCGGAGGAACCCAAATCTCGGGACGAGATTCTTTTGAGTGGGGGTGAGTTGTCACACCCTAGCTAGTCATGCATTAGAGTGTTGCATCATGTTTATTCTTTCATCAGAAACTTGAAATGGGGATGACAGAACCCCCAGTCCCCTCTGAAACCAACTAGGGTTACTAAAATAATTTTTCAATGAACCTGAAATGCCCTTCTAAAATGCCCATCATTTTTGTCTTGGTTCAAAACCTCTGCCAAAAATGGTGCACATTTTCCTAGGCCATCCTAGGGTTTTTGAATTAAATCATAAATATTTGAATTTGGGCATTTAAAATAATATAAAATATTTAAATGCTCAAATATCTCCAAACCAAAATGTTTCATGTTGGAAATAATCCAACTATGGGCCAGGAATAGTTTGGTGATTTTTGAACTTGCCTAGGTATTTTATTAAATTCAACAAAGTTGCAGATATATTAAATAAAAACAGAAACAGAAAAAAGGGAAAAACTTCCCTGTGCGGCCCAGCCAGCTGGCCGGCCCAGCAAGCCAGCCCAGCCCACCACCGCCGTCGTCCTCCTGGCGCCAGTCGGCCAGGCGTGTGGCCGGCGCGCGCGCACGGCCGGAGCGCCACGCCACCAGCCCGTCTGCCTGCCTCCCCCGCCAGCGCGACGCCGCGGCGCTTCTTCTCGGTGCCGCCCCGATCCCCTGGCCTTATCCCCCTCTCTCTCCCGTGCTGCTCTCTCTCTCTCTCTCACGGCCGAACACCACCGTCGCCGCCGTTCGCCATAGCCGCCGTCTCCGACCACCCCTCGCTCCCCCGACTAGCTCAGGAGCTCCGCCTCGACTCCCTCTTCCTCCCCACCGCTCCACAGCTCCCCGGAAGCCCTGCATCGCCGCCACGTCGCCGTTCCCCTCTTCGGGCTCCGACCACCGTCGCCGTCGATTCGCCGTCTCCAGCGCGTCCCCGAGCCCACTTCGACGCCCACTGCAACCGCGGTGAGCTACGCCACCGTTTCCCCCTCTCCTCCCCCTCGTTTCCCCACCGTAGCCTCCTCTCCACCACGGCCGAACCTCCGCCGTCGCCGAGCTCGTCGTCGACGCAGCTCCGGTGACCATTTGGTCACCCCGGCGAGTCCAACGAGTTCGCAAGACCCCGTAGAGCATCCCTAGCGCCTCGCTTCGCTCGACTTCGAGCTCCAACCCCGTTCCCGTGCACGACCGAACCCCGGCGGCCGCAGCCGAGCTCGCCGCCGTCGACTCCGGCCACCCCGACCCCAACGGACTCCGCCAAGAGCTGCGGTTTGTCCTCAGCTCCACTCCGGTGGTCTCCGCGGCCCCTCTGGTGGCCGAAATGGCCAAAACCACTCCCGCCGCCGCGTCGGGCTCGCCGGCGGCTAAACGTCGGCAGCCGACTTTGACTTTGACCATGGGTGGGCCCTGGTTGACTCCCCTGAGTCAATGACAGGTGGGGCCCAGCCCTGTTAATTAAACAGGATTAGTTTTAATTAAATTTTAATTAAAATAATCACCCTGACATGCGGGACCCACTGTCAGGTTTGACCCAGACCTGTTCCGTTGACCTGCTGACGTCACATTGACGTCAGGCTGACGCAGTAATTGATTTTCTGAATTTAAATTAAATCAGGAAATTCCAGAATATTATTTAAACTTCAAAAATTCATAACTTTTATTCTGTAACTCCAAATTGGACAAATTATATATGAAAAATGATCAGAAAAATCCAATCTATCCATCTGTACTATTTTCATGCATGATCAAACAAGTTAAATTGATGTTTTAAGCAGAACAAGGAAAAGCACTTTAAAAGACCATATTTGAACTTAAAATTTGAATCCTTGATTCAAATTTGTTCAAACCCCTCTGTTCTTAGTTGCATTAGCCCAACACACTCATATTGCCATGTTTCATGCATGCATCATATTGTTGCACATTGTTTGGTGATGGTTGTGTATCGATGTCCTTTGCGACAGGTTCTGCCCCCGAGGAGTACCGTGATTACCCTAACGAAGAACCATATCAGTGCATCGAACCATCAGGCAAGCAACCAACCATTTGATCATATCGATACAATCCCATGTTCTCGCTCCTGCTCTCTTTTACTGCATTAAGACAACGCGTTTCAAACTGCTGTGTGCTACGGTAGTTGAACCCATTTCCTCTGCATGACCTGTCATTGCCACAGTAACTAGATGAAACCCACTAGCATGTGTAGGAGTTGTATGAGCCATATGTATGTGTTGTTCCTACCTTGCTATGCCTGCTATGCTTAGAGTTGTGTCAGGTCTGGTTCATCTGGGTGATGGGCTAGAGTGAAATGATTATGTCGGTAATGAGAGTGGTGTGGTGAACACGATTTGGTAAAGGTATCGATGAGAGGCCATGTAGGAGTACATGGTGGGTTGTTTCATTGAAGCCGACCTTAAGCACTGAGATCTGTATGCGTGATTTAAGATACAGCTACTACCATGCATTGGGCCCTGAAATATGACCCCGCTCGACTTCTTATTCACCCTAGCTCTCTGTCCAGGAGTTGCAAGTAGTTTCTGGTGTTTGTAGCCTACTGGAGGCCGTGGACAGCGCTGACCGTAGGGGTGGGCTGTGATGCGGTAGGTACGTGGCCGGGTGTACCGAATACCCATTAGGTATCTCGGGAACCCTGTTCACATCGTTCGGGGCCGTATGGGAAACCTCGGTCGGACTCCCTGCGGATGGAACCTGAATAGGCGATAAACCTGGACTAGAGGCTTACGTGTTTAGGTAGGTCGTGGTCTACACCCACGTCGGCTTTCGCTTGAAGTCTGCCGAGCACATGTCGTGTGCAGACGCTAAGTGGTGGAAACATGTATGAAGAAGTACACCCCTGCAGGGTTATCATAATCTATTCGAATAGCCGCGTCCGCGGTAAAGGACTACTTGGTTGCCTATACAGTTCATAGACAAGTAAATGAAAACTACTAAAAGCCTCAAGATAAGTGTGAGTGCCGAGGATGGCTCTTCCGTAGGAAGACGGAGGCGGATCCTCGGTAGTGTATTGAATTGGTGAGTAGTGGACTCGTGTGCGCAAAAATCTTTTCAGTTGGAGTATCGTAGGATAGCCTAGCCAGGAGTCAAAGCTGGCTTGCTGCAATAACTCCACCAACCTCTCTTGATACTATGCATGTATGTAGGATCTGATGTAAGTCTTGCTGAGTACCTTTGTACTCATGTTGCTATAATCTACATTTTTACAGAAGACGCTGCAACCCCTTCTGATGGGTTCTATGTAGACGTTGACATCAACGAGTAGGCTAAAGACCCAGGTGGTGACCCTGAGCTTGTGAAGGACCTTGTAGTATAGCTAGGCTTCCCAAGCCTCTTTTATTTTACTAGTTGTCTGTACTCAGACAAGCTACTTCCGCTGCTGGTTTGTATGACTGTATGACTTGTATGTGGGGTCGTGAGACCCGTACCTTTGTGTATGTTATGTATGGCTCACTGAGCCTTAAATAAAGTACTTGTGTCATAGAGTCATGTTGTGATGCTTCGTTGTATTTGCACATATCGAGCATATTGTGTGTATGATTGAGATGCTTGGTATGTGTGGGATCTGACTATCTAGTTGTTTATCTTTAGTAGCCTCTCTTACCGGGAAATGTCTCCTAGTGTTGCCGCTGAGCCATGGTAGCTTGCTACTGCTCTGGAACACTTAGGCTGGCCGGCATGTGTCCTTCTTCGTTCCTGTGTCTGTCCCTTCGGGGAAATGTCACGCTTTGAGTACCGGAGTCCTGTTAGCCCGCTACAGCCCGGTTTACCGGAGTCCTGCTAGCCCAGTGCTACAGCCCGGACCCACTTGCTGATGACCGACACGTTCGAAGCTGGGTCATGGATGCTTGTCCCTGTAAGTCTGTGCCACTTTGGGTTTACGACTAGTCATGTCAGCCCGGGCTCTTTATCATATGGATGCTAGCGACACTATCATATACGTGAGCCAAAAGGCGCAAACGGTCCCGGGAAAAGGTAAGAAGGTAAGACGACACCCGTGGGGATACCGTGCGTGAGGCCGCAAAGTGATATGAGGTGTTACCAGCTAGATCGATGTGACATCGAGTCGGGGTCCTGACACCCATGTAGGCCCATTAAGCCCCCGGGGGGTTCCGGTAACCTCCCGGTACTCCGATAAAATCCCGATTTCACCCGGAACACTTCCGATATCCAAACATAGGCTTTCAATATATCAATCTTCATGTCTCGACCATTTCGAGACTCCTCGTCATGTCCGTGATCACATCCGGGACTCCAAAAAACCTTCGGTACATCAAAACATAAAACTCATAATATAACGGTCATCGTAGCGTTAAGCATGCGGACCCAACGAGTTCGAGAACTATGTAGACATGACCGAGACACGTCTCCAGTCAATAACCAATAGCGGAACCTGGATGCTCATATTGGCTCCTACATATTCTACGAAGATCTTTATCGGTCAGACCGCATAACAACATACGTTGTTCCCTTTGTCATCGGTATGTTACTTGCCCGAGATTTGATCGTCGGTATCTCAATACCTAGTTCAATATCGTTACTGGCAAGTCTCTTTACTCGTTCCGTAATACACCATCCCGCAACTAACTCATTAGTTGCAATGCTTGCAAGGCTTAAGTGATGTGCATTACCGAGAGGGCCCAGAGATACCTCTCCGACAATCGGAGTGACAAATCCTAATCTCGAAATACGCCAACCCAACAAGTACCTTTGGGGACACATGTAGAGCACCTTTATAATCACCCAGTTACGTTGTGAAGTTTGGTAGCACGCAAAGTGTTCCTCCGGTAAACGGAAGTTGCATAATCTCATAGTCATAGGAACATGTATAAGTCATGAAGAAAGCAATAGCAACATACTTAAACGATCATGTGCTAAGCTAACGGAATGGGTCATGTCAATCACATCATTCTCCTAATGATGTGATCCCGTTAATCAAATGACAACCCATGTCAATGGCTAGGAAACTTAACCATCTTTGATCAACGAGCTAGTTAAGTAGAGGCATACTAGTGACACTATGTTTGTCTATGTATTCACACATGTATTATGTTTCCGGTTAATACAATTCTAGCATGAATAATAAACATTTATCATGATATAAGGAAATAAATAATAACTTTATTATTGCCTCTAGGGCATATTTCCTTCACTTTTCATAGTTCATCTGTAGAGCTTTTCAATTTCTGAGCCATTTAGCTCAAAACAAATCAGTAAATGCATGAGAAATAGCAAATTATGTCAGAAAGGGTTGAAACTTGATGGCATGGCTTTTAATGGTGCATGCTGAATGGAAAAAACATCCGGAGTTGTAATAAGTTATTAAAATTTTGAATTGCCGGTGTAACAGATGAGTTTTCATCCGAAATCCTGATACTTTGAAAGAGATTATCCAGTTTGTACACGAAGTGCATCCAATTTTTTTCGTGACCCTCTCTACTTTTTTGCACATGCTATGTGGGTGAAATGATGATACCATGACAAGTTTCAACCTTTTCAGAGTTCATTTGTAGAGCTTTTCAATTTCAGGGCCATTTAGCTCAAAACAAATCAGTAAATGCATGAAAAAAAGCAAATGATGTCAGAAAGGGTTGAAAGTTGATGACGTGGCTTTGAATGGTGCATGCTGAATGCAAAATATGTCCGGAGTTGTAATAAGTTACTAAAATTTTGAATTGACGGTGTAACAGATGAGTTTTCGTCTGAAACCCTGATACTTCGAAAGAGATTGTCCAGTTTGTACACGAAGTGCATCCAGTTTTTGCCATGACCCTCTCTACTTTTTTACACATGCTATGTGGGTTAAATGATGATACCATGCCAAGTTTCAACCTTTTCAGAGTTCATTTGTAGAGCTTTTCAGTTTCAGGGCCATTTAGCTCAAAACAAATCAGTAAATGCATGAAAAATAGCAAATTATGTCAGAAAGGGTTGAAAGTTGATGACGTGGCTTTGAATGGTGCATGTTGAACGCAAAAAACATCCGGAGTTGTAATAAGTTATTAAAATTTTCAATTGCCGGTGTAACAAATGAGTTTTCGTCTGAAACCCTGATATTTCGAAAGAGATTGTCCAGTTTGTACACGAAGTGTATCCAGTTTTTGCCGTGACCCTCTCAACTTTTTTGCACATGCTATGCGGGTGAAATGATGATGCCATGCCAATTTTCAACCTTTTCAGAGTTCATTTGTAGAGCTTTTCAATTTCAGGGCCATTTAGCTCAAAACAAATCAGTAAATGCATTAAAAATAGCAAATTATGTCAGAAAGGGTTGAAATTTGATGACGTGGCTTTGAATGGTGCATGTTGATTGCATCCGGAGTTGTAATAAGTTCTTAAAATTTTGAATTGTCGGTGTAACAGATGAAGTTTTGTCCAAAACCCTGATATTTTGAAAGAGATTGTCCAGTTTGTATATGAAGTGCATTCAGTTTTTGCCGTGACCCTTTCTACTTTTTTTGCACATGATATGCGGGTGAAATGATGATACCATGCCAAGTTTCAACCTTTTCAGAGTTCATTTGTAGAGCTTTTCAGTTTCAGGGCCATTTAGCTCAAAACAAATCAGTAAATGCATGAAATAGCAAATTATGTCTGAAAGGGTTGAAAGTTGATGACGTGGCTTTGAATGGTGCATGCTGAACGCAAAAAATGTCCAGAGTTGTAATAAGTTACTAAAATTTTGAATTGCCGGTGTAACAGATGAGTTTTCGTCCGAAACCCTGATACTTCGAAAGAGATTGTCCAGTTTGTACACGAAGTGCATCCAGTTTTTGTCGTGACCCTCTTTACTTTTTTGCACATGCTATGCGGGTGAAATGATGATACCATGCCAAGTTTCAACCTTCTCAAAGTTCATTTGTAGAGCTTTTGAATTTCAGGGCCATTTAGCTCAAAACAAATCAGTAAATGCATTAAAATAGCAAATTATGTCAGGAAGGGTTGAAAGTTGATGACGTGTTCCTCTTGAAATATTTCACGAACTT
Organism: Triticum dicoccoides; assembly: GCF_002162155.2. Classification (NCBI taxonomy): domain Eukaryota; kingdom Viridiplantae; phylum Streptophyta; class Magnoliopsida; order Poales; family Poaceae; genus Triticum; species Triticum dicoccoides. The sequence continues at coordinate 634,929,318 of NC_041382.1, read as the reverse complement.
GTTGAAAAAAATGAGTGAACACTTTTAATACGCCATGGCATTTACTTGACATTGCGCAAGGAAACTTTTACTTTTTAATGAACATTTTTTAAATGTTATGAAGTTCTTTTTAATGGCACAAAAACATTTCTTTTGGAGTTGAGCAGGCAAACTTTACATTTCCTAGACATTTTTCTAAAAATATCGGGAACAACTCGAACGTGTGAACATTTTTAAATGTCATGAGTATTATGTTTTTGAATGGGATGAACTTTTTTTATAAAATCGCATGAACACATTTTTAGAAGTCATACACATTAAAAAAATGATATGAACATATATTTATACATGTGTATACTTTTGAGTGTCATGGATATTTTTTCAAATGATACACACATTAATTTAAATTCATGATTTTTTTACATACAAATATTTTTTAAATACATGGTGAACATTTCCAAAGAAAAGTAAAATAGTACATGCTTCCTACCATGTACTCCCCCCCTGTTGCTAAATATATGTGTTTTTAGAGATTTCAATATAGACTACATGCGGAGCAAAATGAGTAAATCTGCACTTTAAAATGTGTGTACATACATTTATATGTAGTCCGTATTCAAATCTCTAAAAAGTCTTATATCTAGAAATGGAGGGAGTAGATAACATGTGACGAAAAAACTATGCTAATGAGGAGGGCGTGTGAGCACCTGCCTGGACATGTTACATGAGGCGACCCTAACACAAGTTCGTTTGAGTTGAGATCAGCCTCTGTGTCACAAGTCACAACAAGCGAGACATAGACCCGCTCGCTATCACTTGGTTGTAGTTATGGTGCATTTGCTTCATAGGCTCTTTTCCGTGGTGCAGGGATAGCTATCTTTCTAGTAGTTGTCACTTAATTGGTTTCAGAGAAAGAGGGATGGAGAAGGATAGGGAGGTGGTTTAGCAGAGCTGGAAAAATGTGACGGATAAAGCCAACTACCCTCAACTCGCTCACTTTGAAGTTTGAACCATTTATTGGGAAATTCTCATCTCCACTGAAACAGGTCAAAGCCCCTCCCTCTTTTTCTAGCTCTAATGCCACCATTGACATGCTTCCCTATTGATTGCTTGTGATCCGGCACTGTAACACGCATTGGCCGACACAACCATTCTCCTCTTCAAGATTTCTCTCCTTGCCATATCATGTCATTCTTTGGTGAGGTCATCCATGTCATTGCGGTTCATTGTCATGATCTTGTTCTCTTCGGCGAGCAATTTGGACATGGCTTTGTTTTCAGCGGCACGTGCTCTTCTCTCTTCAATGTCCGCTTTGCGCGACCCCTCTTCCTTGAGCAATTGCCACTTTTCTTGCTTCTCCTTTGCCTTCTTCTCGGCCAACTCTTTCTTGATCTCCAACGACACCAGAAATCCTTCTTGCTACCTCTCGAGCACTTGCGTTGGTTTTCCCTTGAAGAGGAAAGGGTGGTGCAGCAAAGTAGCGTAAGTATTTCCCTCAGTTTTTGAGAATCAAGGTATCAATCCAGTAGAAGGCCACGCACGAGTCCCTCGTACCTACACAAACAAATAAATCCTCGCAACCAACGCGATAAGGGGTTTTCAATCCCTACACGGTCACTTACGAGAGTGAGATATGATAGATATGATAAGATAATATTTTTGGTATTTTTATGATAAAGATGCAAAGTAAAATAAAAGGCAATAAATATAACTAAGTATTGGAAGATTAATATGATGGAAGATAGACCGAGGGCCCATAGGTTTCACTAGTGGCTTCTCTCGAGAGCATAATTATTCACGGCGGATAAACAAATTACTGTTGAGTAATTGACAGAATTGAGCATAATTATGAGAATATCTAGGTATAACCATGTATATAGGCATCACGTCCAAGACAAGTAGACCGACTCCTGCCTGCATCTACTACTATTACTCCACACATCGACCGCTATCCAGCATGCATCTAGAGTATTAAGTTCAAGAGAACAGAGTAACTCTTTAAGCAAGATGACATGATGTAGAGGGATAAGCTCATGCAATATGAAATAAAGCCCATCTTGTTATCCTTGATGGCAACAATACAATGCGTGCCTTGCTGCCCCTACTGTCACTGGGAAAAGACACCGCAAGATTGAACCCAAAGCTAAGCACTTCTCCCATTGCAAGAAAGATCAATCTAGTAGGCCAAACCAAACTGATAATTCGAAGAGACTTGCAAAGATATATAATCAATCATACATAAAAGAATTCAGAGAAGATTCAAATATTGTTCATAGATAAACTTGATCATAAACCCACAATTCATCGGTCTCAAGTCTCAACAAACACACTGCAAAAGAAGATTACATCGAATAGATCTCCACAAGAGAGGGGAGAACTTTGTATTGAGATCCTAAAAGAGAGAAGAAGCCATCTAGCTAATAACTATGGACCCGTAGGTCTGAGGTAAACTACTCACACTTCATCTGTAACACCCCGGATGTGATTTTCCCAATATGTACTCCAACTCTTTTCGTTTCCAGTGTTAAGTTATTTTATTTTCTCGGGTTCGGGTTTTTGTCTCCGTGTGTTGTTGTCGTTGTCATGCATCTCATATCATGTCATCATGTGCATTGCATTTGCATACGTGTTCATCTCATGCATTCGAGCATTTTCCCCGTCGTCCATTTTGCATTCCGGCGCTCCGTTCTCCTCAGTTGGTCATTTCTACCTTTCTTTCGTGTGTGGGGATTAAACATTTCCGGATTGGACCGAGTCTTGCCAAGCGGCCTTGGTTTACTACCGGTAGACCGCCTGTCAAGTTTCGTACCATTTGGACTTCGTTTGATACTCCAACGGCTAACCGAGGGACCGAAAAGGCCTCGTGTGTGTGGCAGCCCAACACCCCTCCATTTTGGCCCAAAACCCACCAAAACTTTCTCCATCATTTAGAGTGTTTGATCAAGATCGCGTGGCCGAAAACCGCACCTCATTTGGACACTCCTAGCTCCCTCTACCTCTATATAAAGACCCCCTCCTCAAAATTCGCGGATCCCCTCTTCCAAACCCTAGCCCCGCTCCATCCGCGCGGCCGGACAACGTCCGGGCCGCACCGGACACGTCCGCCACATCGCCGCCACCAATCCCGCGCTGCCACATGGCCATCGCCACCTCCCTCCACCGCCGGCACGGGGAGCCCGGATCGGGCCCCCGCGAGCCTGAAGCCGCCGCCGCCTAGCTCCTCGCCCGCGCCGCCCTTCGTCCGCCGCGCCGGCGAGCGCCGCCCGCGCTGCTCGACCTTCATCGCCGCCCTACGCCGCCTCCCCACTCCGGTGGCCGAAGCCGCCGCCGCCCC
>NC_041382.1:634909806-634925492 GCF_002162155.2 Triticum dicoccoides | reverse complement strand
GCGGAGCGCGCCGCCGACCGCGCCATCGCCGGCGTCCGCGTCCCGGGCCGGATCCGACCTCCCCGCCACCTCTACTTCCTCGCCGGAGCTCCACTTCCTCGCTGGCGAACCTCGGAGAACGCGCCCCGCTACAGTACCATCCAGATCTAGATCGGATCGGTTGACTTTCCGTCCCTAACCCTGATATTTTGGCTATGTTCATCGCATCGTAACTCCGCATTCGTAGCTCCGTTTTGGTCATATAGCATATCAAAATGTTTGTCTCAGAGAGCACATCATTTCATCTCATTGCATCATTTTCATTTGAGTTCATCTTGATGCCTGAAATGCTGTTAGAAGAGTGCTATTTGAGATAATTGTCAGATATGCTGCTCCAATTAGATATTTGTCATTTTTGCCATGATTATTGTGTGCATGATATGCCCCTGAGCTCTTTATGAGTTTTGTTATATGTTTTGCCATCTATCTAGAGGTGCAACCCACGTATTTTTTTGATGTGTGTGGTGACTAGCACAAGCTTGCAAAGTGATGCATTCGTTAATGCTGATTTCACGGACTTAGCATTTCCACTAAGTCCTTGATCTGTTTATCTCAATATGCCATATGTTCATGTTGTTTCCTAATGATCCGTGCCTCTTTTGAGGATGATCAGTAAGGATGTTTTGTTAATCTTGTAGTGCTTTATCCATCCATGTCTTTTTTTGCAATTATGGAGCAACCTAGCTTGAGCCAATCGAGCTCAACTTTTGCTATTTCGTGAATCTGGGCAGATTGTCTACTTGTTAGCAATTTTGCCGAGGATGTTGTAGTTGATCCGTGCATGCTATGCTATTGTTCTTGCCATGTCTAGCTTGTATTTTGTGTATTCTTGATGGGTGCATGCTTATATTGTCATGACTTGCTCTGTAGTGAGTGCATCGAGCTCGTAAACATGCCTACTTGATATTTGTTTCAGCATGCTCCAGTTTTCACTAAGTCTGAGAACTGATTATGTTTTTGCCATGTTCGCATGCTTGCAAATGTATTTTACGATCCCTTTTGGCTCAAGGTCACTAAGGGACTTTTGTTAAGCTCTTTGAGTAGCTCCATTCCATGCTTTACTTTGCCATGTTCAGGTCCTGTAGCATATAGTTTTCATGCTCCAAAGAGTGCTATCTGATCTGAAATTCCAGACAAGTCTTAATTTTACTAAGTCTGAAATCTGTTTACCAAATGCATTTTTGCCATGCTTGTTTGAACCTGTTAATGGATGAATTGGCCGTAGCTCAATGCTAGTCTTTTGTTAAGCATCATGAATGGATCCCTGCCATGTATTTTGTTGTCATGTTTGGGTGCTGTAGCATGTTCATCTTGTTGCATTTAGATGGCTACTTGCTGTAAATCGCAGAACGTGGCCATATTTGAATCGCTTGCCATTTCCAAACCGTAACTCCGATTCCGGCGTTCTTTATATCGTTTTCAAGCGATTTCATCTCACCTTTCTAGTGGCACACTTGGATTTCCAAGTTGAGCCCATGATCATGCATTCCTTGTCAAATCTAGCATATGCATCACATTTTGCATCCCGCATAGCATACCATGTTTGCATCATATTGTTTGAGCCTTGCACGTGGTTGATTGTGTCCTTGTTGCTTGTTTGGGTAGAGCCGGGAGACGAGTTTGCTAATGAGGAGCCCGTTGAGTTTGCTTTCGAGGATCCAGTTAACTCTGACAACTTTGCAGGCAAGATGATCATACCCTCGAAATCACTACTATCTTTACTTTGCTAGATGCTCGCTCTTTTGCTATGCCTATGCTACGATGCCTACCACTTGCTTATCATGCCTTCCAAATTGCCATGTTCAATCTCTAACCCACCATGTCCTAGCAAACCGTTGATTGGCTATGTTACCGCTTTGCTCAGCCCCTCTTATAGCGTTGCTAGTTGCAGGTGAAGATTGGAGACCGTTCCTTGTTGGAACATTATTTACTTGTTGGGATATCATTATATTGCCTTATTATCTTAATGCATCTATATACTTGGTAAAGGGTGGAAGGCTCGGCTTCTCGCCTAGTGTTTTTTTCCACTCTTGCCGCCCTAGTTTCCGTCATATCGGTGTTATGTTTCTGGATTTTGCGTTCCTTACGTGGTTGGGTGATAATGGGAACCCCTTGATAGTTCGCCTTGATTAAAGCTTTTCCAGTAGTGCCCAACCTTGGTTTTACCATTTGCCACCTAGCCTCTTTTTTCCTTAGGTTTCCGGAGCCCGAGGGTCATCTTATTTAAACCCCCCCAGGCCAGTGCTCCTCTGAGTGTTGGTCCGAACCAGGCAGCCTGCGGGGCCACCTCGGGGAAACTCGAGGGCTGGTTTTACTCGTAGCTTGACCTATCTGAGTGTGCCCTGAGAACGAGATATGTGCAGCTCCTATCGGGATTTGTCGGCACATTCGGGCGGTGTTGCTGGATTTGTTTTAACTTGTCGAAGTGTCTTATAGGACCGGGATACCGAGTTTGATCGGAATGTCTGGGGAGAAGGTCTATTCCTTCGTTGACCGTGAGAGCTTGTCATTGGCTAAGTTGGACTCCCCTGCAGGGATTTGAACTTTCGAAAGCCGTGCCCGCGGTTATGGGCAGATGGGAATTTGTTAATGTCCGGTTGTAGATAACTTGAACCTTAACTTAATTAAAATGAATCAACAGTGTGAGTTACCGTGATGGTCTCTTCTCGGCGGAGTCCGGGAAGTGAACACGGTGTTGGAGTAATGCTTGCCGCAGGTTGCCCTCTAGTTACTCGTCCGCGCTTTGCCTTCTCTTCTCGCTCTCTTTTGCGAACAGGTTAGCCACCATATATGCTAGTCGCTTGCTGCAGCTCCACATATTACCTTGCCTTACCTATTAAGCTTAAATAGTCTTGATTGCGAGGGTGCGGGATTGCTGAGTCCCTGTGGCTCACAGATTACTTCCAAACCAGATGCAGGGCCTGATGATTCCGTTCCAGATGACGCGCTTGAGCTCAAGTGGGAGTTCGACGAGGACTCACGCCGTTACTACGTGTCTTTCCCTGATGATCAGTAGTGGTGCCCAGTTGGGGTGATCGGGACCGTGTCGCATGTTGGGTTTATCTTTCATTTTGGCGCCGTAGTCGGGCCATGAGTGTTTGATTGATGTAATGATATTTATGTACTTTGATTGACGTGGCGAGTGTAAGCCAACTATGTATCTCCCCTTTTATTATCTATATTACATGGGATGTTGTGAAGATTGCCTAACTTGCGACATTGCTTTCAATGCGGTTATGCCTCTAAGTCGTGCCTCGACACGTGGGAGCTATAGCCGCATCGAGGGCATTACATCATCAGAAGGGCTATGGTGTTGATGTAGAAGCCCTCCGTGATCGATGCCCCCTCCGGCGGAGCTCCGGAACAGGCCCCAAGATGGGATCTCGTGGATACAGAAAGTTACGACGGTGGAATTAGGGTTTTGGCTCCGTATATGGTAGTTTGGGGGTACGTAGGTATATATAGGAGGAAGGAGTACGCCGGTGGAGCAACAAGGGGCCCACGAGGGTGGAGGGCGCGCCCGTAGGTATATATAGGAGGAAGGAGTACGTCGGTGGAGCAACAGGGGGCCCATGAGGGTGGAGGGCGCGCCCCCTACCTCGTGGCCTCCTGGTTGATGTCTTGACGTAGGGTCCAAGTCCTCTGGATCATGTTCGTTCCGTAAATCACGTTCTCGAAGGTTTCATTCTATTTGGACTCCGTTTGATATTTTTTTTCTGCGAAACCCTAAAATAGGCAAAAAAAACAGCAATTCTGGGCTGGGCCTCCGGTTAATAGGTTAGTCCCAAAAATAATATAAAATTGTATAAGAAAGCCCAATAATTTCCAAAACAGAATATAATATAGCATGTAACAATCAAAAATTATAGATATGTTGGAGACGTATCAGCTGCACATAGGCTTGATCACCTCCCAACGCCCTTGAAGCGACCGAAATGTGCATGGAGTCCTATTGGGGTACTTTGCCATCATGCGGAAGTATTGATCTTCGATCCTTTGCCAATACCTCTTGGCGGTTTGAGAAGTACCCGTGCATGCATCAAGAGACACCGCACTCCATGCATTGATCAGAACTTGATCTTCCAAGATCGTGTAGTTCTTCGATCTCTGGCTTTTCCCAGTTTTTGTTTGCGAATGCTCATATGCTACCTCATCGATCTCCTCCAATTCTTCCTCACAACCATGATCATCCATGACGCCCTCTGTTTCATTGTAGTCGAATGCGGCGAACGGGGCTTGATCGATGTCAACGGCGTTGGTGTCCAACAAGTTCACGAACTCGGCAGTTGCATTGTTCGAACCACCGCTATAGTGAACGACAACAAGTCACGAGCTATCGCAAAATGGCGAAAAGCAAAGAAAATTTCCATGACCGAAGACGCATACCTTCCGGCCATTTCATTAAACACCTCGCTTGCGGGGGGAGCAGCACCGTTGAGCGGCATCGTCGGGGAACCTCTTTCTGGGGCGGAGGGAGTGAATGAAGGAGGCGGCTTCTTTGTAGCCGGAATCCTCTTCCACTTGACGCCGGTGGCCTTGGCGACCTTCTCTGCCGCTGGTCGGGATCGCGCAGCGGCGTTGGTGCCCGGAGCACGGGCCTTCACGGCGGGGGCAGCCGGATTCCCGCCCTGTATGACCATGTTGCCTTGCCGCTTGCGGGCAGGTGTGGCGATACCTTGGGCGACGGCAGGGCCAACATGGCCGGTGACGAGATCCGCCCGAGGGGATTGAGCGTGCGCGACCTCGACAGTGACGGGTGACAGCAGGGAGTCATCCATGGCAGCGAAGGACGGCTAGGGAAGATGGACCGGAGCGTGTGGTGGTGGGGCAATGGTGGCGGAGGGTGGGGGAGCGGGAACAGCCGCGCAGAAATGTCCCTCCCGCCAAATCTTGCTGCGGATAGGGGCTGAGCTCGGGTCGTCCTCCTAGCCCGTGAATCTAAAGGTCAGGGAGATGTTTTGCCGCGCCTCGCAAAAAAAAATTCAGGTTGGCCGCGAATGCGGTGTCTGATCGGGCAGGTTTTCCGGCACCGACCCGCATTTTGGCGGTTATTTTGCGAGTCGGGGCGGAATGCGGGGTCTGCTAGAGATGCTCTTATGCTATTCCGGCGGATACTTCAGCAGCGAGTCGGAAACTGGCAGTGGAGCGGTTCAGCTGTATTAGAGGAGCTGATTTGTACTTCGATTGATGACCCACTATATCTTGCTCAAATCCCTATATCATGTTTGATTGCGGTGGCCAGTTGGTTTCTATGGTGGGAAAGGAGACAGTGTGTAAAAGGAGAAAAGATATCTGAACCTAAACGTTCTGCCTTATCAATACAATCTCTTGCTCTTAACTTTGGTCGACCGGGAATTGTTCAACTTCCGGCAAGAGAGGTAATGTGGGGTACAGTCAAGCTGAATATAGATGCATCATTTGAGTACGAAGGGTGTACTCCTTTCATTGGCACGATCTTGAGAGATGACGCTGGCAATTTTATTGCAGTTGAGGTCTCCTATATGGGCAAAACAATTGATGCATATACAGCAGAAGCTATGGCTATGAAGAAGGGTCTGCAACTTGCAGATTCTTTGGGTATTCATAAACTGATAATTCACACAGATTGTGCAGAATTGGTCAAGGAGATTAATCAAGGTGCAGTTAATTCAATAGCGGCCCCTATTCTTAATGGTTGCTTTGAGATTTGTAATAATTTTGGCCATGTTAGTTTTGAGCATTGTGCACGTGAATCGAATCGCGTGGCTCATGAGCTGGCTAGAAGGGCTAGGGTTGATCCTCCGGGTGTGTGGATGGACAATCCTCCCTCTTTTATCCTTAGCTTTATTTTGGATGGTTTTTCATTATTTAAGATGAAATAAAACTAGCCACGATGGCATTTCCTAGAAAAAAACTGCCAAGCCTACGACAGCAGGGCTCGATTCATCGGATCACCGAGGTTTTGGTTACCTTTCTCTCGGCCGGAGGGAGCCACCGGGGAAGGCTGGATTCCTCGATATAAAGAGCAGCGGCTGAAAGAGGCTCCGGCGTAGCCCGACGAGGATTCAGGGGGCGACCACCGTGCCCCGCCTTTTGAGCGCATTTCTTGGTTCCTGAACGTTCTTCGTAGGCCTCGGTGCTACACACCTACGCATCGCGGCCATGCGCTCGGGGACACACGAATTCGGGGCTGGCTTCGGCTCTTCCGCGTAGCCATCCTCGCGTGCCGCCCTCGCGATGCTGTCGTCCGATGGACAGCGATGTTGCCGTCCTCGCGTGCCGCCCGACCAGGTGCAGCTGCGGGTGCAATCCGGCGATGCTGCGTCGGTCGGTCGGTATCGTCGGTTGGTCGGGGCATGGTGTTTTTCGTCGGCCCAATCACCGATGTCTCTGGAGACCGCCCACAAATTCTATGTCTAGCTTATGGTATTTCCGTGACAGGATCGGTATAACAAAAATCGTTTTCTTCAGTTCGAAGAAAATCGCGTTTCTCAGGCCGTTCACGGTTTTGCAAGCGTTCCATCCAGTTTTTTCTTCTTCTTTTTTTCCTGTGTATTTTCTCCCCTAGCTTTTGGTTTTCCCATTTTCCTCTTTTTTTGCTTTTCAGTTTTTCTTCTACTTCATGATTCTTCTTATTATCGTTTTTATATTCCTGTTTTGTTTACTTTTGAAGCATTTCTTGAACTTTTGAAAAAATAGTGAACGATTTTAATATGTCATGGCATTTATTTAACATTGCGTGAGCAAACTTTTAGTTTTTAAAGAACATTTTAAAAAGTTATGAAGCTTTTTTAAAGGAGGCTGCTACGTGTCGGCCGAGGGATATTTTTAAAAGATCCACCACCACCTAGAGAGCATGCAACGGTGGTTTCGGAAGTCAAACAGCTTGTGGGTAGTAGGGAATGTTGTGTTACTCACATATCTAGAGAGCAAAATAATGTAAGTCATGTGTTAGCAAACTTTGAAAGAACAAATGATCATACGGTGGCGTGGCTCCATTCTGGTCCGGCTAACATCCCTGGTTTGTGTAGGGATGAACTCTTATGCTTTTGAGTAATACAATCCTTTTAGCCCCGCAAAAAAAAAGACATGACACAATCGATTAGTCAGACATCTTTTTTATTTTTTATTTTTATTTTACAACAAAAGTCTTATTGCAGAAACATTTGCAACAGAAGTTATGTTGCGGGATTTCCTGCAACATGGTTTGTGTTGCGGTTTTGTTACAACATGGGACGTGTTTCAGAAGAAAAAAATTCGCAGCATGGGTCATGTTGGAATTTTTTTTTACCATGGGCGCTACATGATCTAGCCTCTTGTCGGTTTGCAACAAAAGGCTAGTTGCAAAACCTCTTTTTGGGACAATGGACCAGTTCAAGACGGTGAACACGTATAAGTTGGCTCCCGACCGAGCCCATCTAGCGAACCTGGAAACGGCGAACGCTCGCCCAAGATCGGTCTTGAAGGGAATCATTTCCCCTTTTTGGCATGAACTTTACATTTTAAGCTGAGCGACCAAACTTTACATTTCCTAGACATTTTTCTAAAATATTAAACATTTAAAACGCATGAACATTTTAAATGACATGAGTTTTTTTGAGTGGGATGAACTTTTTTTTTATAAAATTGGACAAACAAATCTTTAGATTTTATACACATTAAAAAAATGACATGAACATATTTTTATACATGTGTATACTTTTTGAATGTCACAATTTTTTAAGGATACACATGTTAATTTAAATTCATGAATATATTTTTTACATTTTATGGATATTTTTTAATACATGGTGAACATTTCCAAAAAATTGGTAAACTATTCTTAAAATAAAGTAATAAAGAAATGTCAAGACATTTAAAGTGGAACATTTCATAATATAAATAAATAAAAGAAAGAAAAGCAAAATAGTATGCTACCTACCATGTAGATGACATGTGCAAAAAAACTGTGCTAGTGAGGAGGGCGCGCGAGCGCCCGCCTGAACGTGTTACATGAGCCGACCCTAACACAAGTTTATTTGAGGGGAGATGAGCGTGTGCGTCACAAGTCGCAACAAGCGAGACATAGACCCGTTTCCATCACTTGGTCCTATTGTTAAGTTGTGTTTGCTTCATAGGCTATCTCTATGGTGCACGAATAGCTATCTTTCTAGTAGTTCTCACTTATTTGGTTTGAGAATAAAAGGGATGGAGAAGGATAGAGATATTCAATATGCATAGAATATTTCCTTCAATGGTGGTTTAGCAGAGCTAGCAAATTGTGACAGATGAAGCCAACCACCCTCAACTCGTTCACTTTGAACCCTTTTTTGGGAAATTCTTATCTCCACTGAAACAAGTCAAAGCGCCTCCCCCTTTTCTCGCTCTAATGCCACCAATACCACGCTTCCCTATTGATTTCTCATGATCTAGCCTCCTTCAGTCCTCCCATCACGATTTCTTCTTAGTTGGCGCCCTCCATTAGGAATAATGCAAGATGGCTAGACTAAGGTACGCCAACTCCTTCCCTCTCCTCTTTTCTCTCCCATTTCCTGAGCTCCTCCACTTGTTACCGCCGACGCATCCCCCATCATCTGACATACCATGTGCACGTCCCCTCCTCCCCCTTTGGTCAAATCAGATGTAGTCCAGTCGTAGCGCACTCCCACTCAGAACATCGTGAGTAGTCGCTCAAAAAGGAGAGGCGACAAATGCTATGGTCTGGGTAATGGATTGGGCAACCGACGATGAAATGGACTAGGGAATAAAGAGAGAGGCAAGAGCGTTTTGAAGATGTCCTTCCAGTAAGGAGGAGCAAAAACGTTCCAGAAATATCTCGGAGATGGTCAAAGCCATTTGACTGCATAGAAACAATAGGGGAGAGTAGTTCTATTGACACACTTGACGGAACAAGGGCTAAACTAAGCAGGTCAAAAAAGTAAAGGACAAATTTGAGTAGTGGACGCTAACTAGTGGCACATGTAAATACCCCTATTTTTTTAAAAAAAGGATGATCACATGAACATTTTTTATTCAGATACAAGCAACTTGGTTGGAAGTACTCGAATATTAGTACTTTTTAGGCCTGCAATATTTTTTATTACATATTTTACTCTTTCCATTATTTAAATTGATTACATGTAAATGAGTAAGGTGATTTTTTCAATTATACGTGTGGTTGTCAATGATAAATAGACCCTATGATGCACTTGATGAACGGTACATAGGACGGTCCATCTTAAAGTCTTATATTATGGTTTCCATCGCCGTTTTTGGTATATTCGGTTTGTTTTATGTTTTTCTAGTTTGTTTTTTTTCTTCAGGTTTTACCGGGTTTTATCTTGCCTTTCTATCAGGTTTCAATTTTTAAAAACTTCATGACAATTTTATTTTAAAACATTAATTACTTTAAATTCATGAATGTTTTAGAAATCGAAAATATTTTTTAAAGTTTGTAAACATTTTTACAATAATATTTTTTCAAGTTAATGTATTTAAATCATGATCTTTTTTTGGAACAATATATTTTCAAATATGACAAAAAAATGGTAGACAATTTTCTCGAAACATGCCACTCCGGATTTTTCAGATGTTTTAGAGGTACAACCAAGTTTTATTGATCAAAGACCACAATATGTGGTATACAATTTGGATCATGGGGTTGACCAAGCTAGCCATGATGCCCCTGACCTAAACAACACGAAAACTTGACTAGACTATGTGCCTCACCATTCGCAGCACGCCCTTCAAAACTAAATTAATGTCGGCATTTTAGCAACAATCAATCAATGAGCATATCAATACCCTCATCGGCAATGGTGTGGGGCCTGGGTTTTTCAACTTGTTTTTCCTTAGATCTAATGATGCCTGAATCTTTCTGGAGTAGGAGCGCTACCTGGGCCCGCCCATGTGCTCATTTTAGCAAGAATCTGTCACTATGAGTTGTGTCTGGAGCGCAGTTCTGATCTTCCATTCGTTTTTCTTTCTATGGTTACATCTGGTTTTCATCCAATAAAACTGGTCGTTGGTTTTCTTTTACCGATGGAAAAAATGTTGTAAGACTAAAATGTATATTTAAAAAATCCGTGAAAAATGAAAAACAACAAAATATAAAATCGATGAACTTATAAAATGTTTTTGGATTTAGAAAATGTTGATAAATTTTACAAATTGAACACAAAATTTTCAAAAATGCTCTTAAATTTTAGAAAGGCTCAGATAATGAACAATGTTATTTTATTCAAAAATATTTGGATTTATTTAAAATACATTCATAAAATGTTAGGAAGTAGAAATAAAGAGAGAAAATAAAAATGAAAGAAAAAATGTAAAAAAGGAAATAAACAAAAAACAAATAAAAAACCCTAAAGGCAAACAACAAAAACATGTAGACCTTTTTTTTCAAAAGAACCAATCACACGTGTCCATGTGCAACTAAATATGGGAATGGTTTTTTATTAACTAGGGCCAATGGTTTGGTTTTTCGCTCTGGGCTTGATTGGTCCGGGTTGTGATGGGCCCAGACTGTTATCAGTTTAATTGTTATGGGTTTGCGTAAAAACAAATTGGCTATGGCTGCGTGTGGGTCTAAATGGTCTGGACATGGATTGGACGTACGCACGCACGTGACGCAACGTGGTTGGACACACACATACGGGAGCTCCTATACGGCGCTGCAGGCGCCTGTTCGCGCTCCTGGCGCCCGCAGCGTCCGATGCTGGGCCGGCCCATGAAACGTACATTCTAGCGACCGCAAAATGCTCGCTAAAAAAACATCTAAAAAAGGTGTAGACAAAAACAAAGAAAAAACCCTAAAGGGAAACAACAAAAACATGTAGATCTTTTTTTTCAAAAGAACCAATCACACGTGTCCATATGCAACTAAATATGGGAATGGTTTTTTATTAACTAGGGCCAATGGTTTGGTTTTTCGCTCTGGGCTTGATTGGTTCGGGTTGTGATGGGCCCAGACTGTTATCAGTTTAATTGTTATGGGTTTGCGTAAAAACAAGTTGGCTATAGCTGCGTGTGGGTCTAAATGGACTGGACTTGGACTGGACGTACGCACGCACGGGATGCAACGCGGTTGGACACACACATACGGGAGCTCCTATACGGCGCTGCAGGCGCCCGTTCGCGCTCCTGGCCAATGGTTTGGTTTTTTGCTCTGGGCTTGATTGGTTTGGGTTGTGATGGGCCCAGACTGTTATCAGTTTAATTGTTATGGGTTTGCATAAAAATAAGTTGGCTATAGCTGCATGTGGGTCTAAATGGACTGGACGTACGCACGCACGGGACGCAACGCGGTTGGACACACACATACGGGAGCTCCTATACGGCGCTGCAGGCGCCCGTTCGCGCTCCTGGCGCCTGCAGCGTCCGATGCTGGGCCGGCCCACGAAACGTACATTCCAGCGACCGCAAAAAGCTCGCTAAAAAAACATCTAAAAAAGGTGGTTCTCTCTAAATCGAACATCCGACCTCACAGTTGTGTTCAAGTTTAGCCAACCGGTACACCTAATGGCTGCTACTGTTTCTCTTTAGCGCGACTTTATTTAAGAACCACCGTAGCGGCGCTATTTATCTCACTTCGTTTTTTGAATTATTTAAAAACATTGATGAAAAACATGAATGTATGGAAAAAAATATAAAAAATTGGATAGTTGAAGAACATGCATAAAAAAGTTGGCCAATGTAAAAAAGGTTCATGTATTCAAATATGTTCACGAATTCAGAAACAAAAGTTCATGAAATGGAAAAAGTGCACACATTTTGTAGAAAAAGTTCACAACAATGAAAACGACCATGAGTTTCAAAAAAGTTAACAGATTTGAAAAAAATTCATCGAATTTCAAAAAAAAGTTCATCGAACATTTAAAAAGTTCATCAGATTTGAAATAGAGTTCATCGGATTTGAAAAATCCTCATCGAATTTTAAAAAGTTCAGCGGATTTGAAAAAAAAGTTCACTGGATTTGGAAAAAGTTCATCAAATTTTAAAAAGTTCATCGGATTTAAAAAAGAGTTCACCGAATTTGAAAATTCTTAATCAAATTCGCATAAAGTTCATCGAATTTGAAAAAAAGTTCATCGGGTTTGAGAAAAGTTCATCAATTTAAAAATAGTTCTTCGAATTTGAAAAAAGTGCATCATTGAAAAAAAGTTAATAATTGAAAGAAAGTTAAAATAGTTCACTAAAATATAGAAAAAAGTTCATTGATTTTGAAAACAAAAACACCATCAAGTTGAAAAAAGGTTCACGCATTTAAGAAAAGAGAAACAAAAAAAATTGATGAGGGAATAAACCAGGAAGAACAAGAAAGAAAAAGCCGAAAACAAAAATGAAAAAAAAGGAAAACGGGAAAAAGAAAAAAGAGGGAGGCAAGGAATGAAAGATGTAAAGAGTTGAAGTTTATCAGATCCCCGCTTGCTAGCGTGGTGGTTGTGCGAAGGAATCTGTTCTAGCGACGTCTCTGGTTCAAATCTCAATGAGCACACCAATTTTTTTCATTACAATGAGAATACACTGTAATGGACCGGCCCAGCGCGGGGTGCTGCAAGCGCCCGTTTGTAAATATGCCTGTAACGACCAATTAAGCTGCTAGCTAGCTTGCTTGTTTCTTTGGTTAGCTCTGCACATACAGTCGATTTCTTTATTTTTTTGGGTTTCAACGCAAAACCAAGAACTCGGTTAGACCCATAGATTGAAGAGTGGGTTGGTTGTGGTTGAGGTGGACAGAGCTTACGGTTTTGTTTGGTTTTGGTTTTGTGCAACAACTGAAGGTGTGGCTTAGTTCTGGTCCAAACTTCAAATTGATTGGTTATGATTTAGGTTTGGTTCAGTTGTATGACCATTGCTAGGTTTATGTGCAACCAGAGTAAGGGGTTTAAATGAGCCGGCCTTCTATTTGACTATGAGAATACACTGTAATGGGCTGGCCCAGCGCGGGGTGCTGCAAGCGCCCGTTTGTAAATTTGCCTATAACGACCAATTAAGCTGCTAGCTAACTTGCTTGTTTCTTTGGTTAGCTCTGCACATACAGTCAATTTCTTTATTTTTTTGGGTTTCAACGCAAAACCAAGAACTCGGTTAGACCCATAGATTGAAGAGTGGGTTGGTTGTGGTTGAGGTGGACACAGCTTACGGTTTTGTTTGGTTTTGGTTTTGTGCGACAACTGAAGGTGTGGCTTAGTTCTGGTCCAAACTTCAAATTGATTGGTTATGATTTAGGTTTGGTTCAGTTGTATGACCATTGCTAGGTTTATGAGCAACCAGAGTAAGGGGTTTAAATGAGCCAGCCATCTAGCATGTTCTGTGCATTCGGCCTTCTATTTGACGCAAGCATTCTTTTGCAAAGCCCTGAACGGGGAGCTCATATTGGACTCATGAGCGTCCAATAGGGGTCCAACTTTGGAAAGTCTCGCTCACGTCGCCTCCAGAGGGGCGACACGATGCCCCAACCGCCGCCACTCTCGACCTCCCTCCTCCCCTTCTTCCCCGCCGCCGTCGAAGGAGGCCGGCGAGCGAAGCTCGCCCGACGGACGGCGCGCTGATAACCCACAAGTATAGGGGATCGCAACAGCTTTCGAGGGTAGAGTATTCAACCCAAATTTATTGATTCAATACAAGGGGAGCCAAAGAATATTCTCAAGTATTAGCAGCTGAGTTGTCAATTCAACCACACCTGGAAACTTAGTATCTGCAGCAAAGTGTTTAGTAGCAAAGTAATATGATAGTGATGGTAACAGTAACAAAAGAGTAATGAAAGCAAAGTAATGTTTTTGGTATTTTGTAGTGATTGTAACAATAGCAACGGGAAAGTAAATAAGCGTAAACCAGTATATGGAAAGCTCGTAGGCATCGGATCAATGATGGATAATTATGCCGGATGCGGTTCATCATGTAATAGTCATAACATAGGGTGACACAGAATTAGCTCCAATTCGTCAATGTAATGTAGGCATGTATTCGGAATATAGTCATACGTGCTTATGGAAAAGAACTTGCATGACATCTTTTGTCCTACCCTCCCGTGGCAGCGGGGTCCTAATGGAAACTAAGGGATATTAAGGCCTCCTTTTAATAAAGAACAGAAACAAAACATTAACACATAGTGAATACATGAACTCCTCAAACTACGGTCATCACCGGTAAGTATCCTGATTATTGTCACTTCGGGGTTAACGGATCATCATAATAGGTGACTATAGACTTGCAAGATAGGATCTAGAACTCTCATATATTGATGAAAACATAATAGGTTTAGATCTGAAATCATGACACTCGGACCCTAGTGACAAGCATTAAGCATAGCAAAGTCATAGCAACATCAATCTCAGAACATAGTGGATACTAGGGATCAAGCCCTAACAAAACTAACTCGATTACATGATAAATCTCATCCAACCCATCACCGTCCAGCAAGCCTGCGATGGAATTACTCACGCACGACAATGATCATCATGAAATTGGTGATGGAGGATGGTTGATGATGACGACGGCGACGAATCCCCTCTCCGGAGCCCCGAACGGACTCCGGATCAGCCCTCCCGAGAGGTTTTAGGGCTTGGCGGCGGCTCCATATCGTAAAACGCGCTCTCTTATTTTTTTTCTCCCCGAAAGCTGTTATATAGAGTTGGAATTGGAGTCGGGGGGTCTCCAGGGGGCCCACGAGGTAGGGGGCGCGCCCTAGGAGGGGGGCCCCCCACCCTCGTGAAGGGTGTGGGCCCCCTGGTCTTCATCTTTGGTGAGGATTTTTTATTATTTATTGAAAGATATTCCGTGGAGTTTTAGGTCATTCTGAGAACTTTTGTTTTCTACACATAAAACAACATCATGGCAATTCTGCTGAAAACAGCGTTAGTCCGGGTTAGTTCCATTCAAATCATACAAGCTAGAGTCCAAAACAAGGGCAAAAGTGTTTGAAAAAGTAGATACGACAGAGACGTATCAACTCCCCCGAGCTTAAACCCTTGCTTGTTCTCAAGCAATTCAGTTGACAAACTGAAAGAAATAAAGAAAAACTTTTACAAACTCTCTTTGCTCTTGTTGTTGTAAATATGTCAAGCTAGCATTCAAGTTTTCAGCAAAGATTATAACTAACCATATTTGCAATAATTCTCAGGTCTCATGTTTACTCATATCAATAGCATAATCAACTAGCGAGCCATAATAATAAATCTCGGACGACAACACTTTCTCAAACAATCATAATATGATATAACAAGATGGTATCTCGCTAGCCCTTTCTGAGACCGCAAAACATAAATACAGAGCACCTTTAAAGATCAAGGACTGACTAGACATTGTAATTCATGGTAAAAGAGATCCAATCATAGTAACACCCAATATAAATTAACAGTAATGAATGCAAATGACAGCGGTGTTCTCCAACTGGTGCTTTTTAATAAGAGGGTGATGACTCAACATGAAAGTAAATAGATAGGCCCTTCGCAGAGGGAAGCAGGGATTTGTAGAGGTGCCAGAGCTTTGTTTTGAAATAGAGGTGAATAATATTTTGAGCGGTACACTTTCATTGTCAACATAACAACCAAGAGATGGCGATATCTTTCATGCTACACACATTATAGGCGGTTCCCAAACAGAATGCTAAAGTTTATACTCCCCCTCCACCAACAAACATCAATCCATGCTTGCTCGAAACAACGAGTGCCTCCAACATACATCAG
>NC_041382.1:634905879-634909505 GCF_002162155.2 Triticum dicoccoides | reverse complement strand
TTTGCAATTATTTTTATTTAGTTTTCATAAAGCATGGGACTGGGCATCCTGGTGACCAGCCATTTATCTCGTGAGTGAGGAGCGGAGTCTACTCCTCTTGAGAATAACCCGCCTAACATGGAAGATACAGACAGCTCTAGTTGATACATGAGCTATTCGAGCATACAAAACATGATATTCATTTGAAGGTTTAGAGTTTGGCACATACAAATTTATTTGGAACGACATGTAAATACCGCATATAGGAAGGTATAGTGGACTCATCTGGATTAACTTTGGGGTTTAAGGGATTGGATGCACAAGCAGTATTCCCGCTTAGTACAGGTGAAGGCTAGCAAAAGACTGGGAAGCGACCAACTAGAGAGCGACAACAGCCATGTACATGCATTAAAATTAATAAATATTGGATGCAAGCATGAGTAGGATATAATCCACCATGAACATAAATATCGTGAAGGTTATATTGATTTGTTTCAACTAAATGAGTGAACATGTGCCAAGTCAAGTCACTTAAATCATTTAGAGGAGGATACCACCCTATCATACCACATCATAACTATTTTAATAGCATGTTGGCACGCAAGGTAAATCATTATAACTAATAGCTAATCAAGCATGGCATAAGCAACTATGATCTTTAATTGTCATTGCAAACATGTTTATTCATAACAAGCTGAATCAAGAACGATGAAATCATCATATTTACAAAAACAAAAGAGGTCGATTTCGTACCAGCTTTTCTCATCTTAGTCAGTTCATCATATATCATCACAATTGCCTTTCACTTGCATGACCGAACGATGTGAATAATAATAAGAGTGCACGTGCATTGGACTAAGCTGGAATCTGCGAGCATACAATAAACAGGAGAAGACAAAGCAATATGGGCTCTTTTGTCAGATAAACAATAATGCATATAAGAGCCATTTCAACAATTTAATCATGGTCTTCTCCTACTGACCCCCAAAGAAAGAAAATAAATAAAACTATTTACACGGGAAAGCTCCCAACAAGCAAAAGAAGAATATGAAATATTTTTGGGTTTTCTTTTTAATTACTACTACAAGCATGGAAAGTAAATTAATTAAAAGCTACAACTATTTTTTTTGGTTTTTCTTAAGGTTTATTAAACACACAGGAAGAAAGCATAAAAAAGGAAAATAAACTAGCATGGATGATACAATGAAAAAGTATGAACACCGACATCTAGCAATGAGTGTGTGTGAACATAAATGTAATGTCGGTGAGAAATACATACTCCCCCAAGCTTAGGCTTTTGGCCTAAGTTGGTCTATGGCCACGGCTGGCCTGGCTGATATCCATAATAATAGTTGTTGAGGTCGTACTATGATGCAGCGGCTATCGCCTCCTGAGCTGCAGTGTGGCGACGAGCGGCCTCCGCTAACCTCTCGTACTCATCGGTCTAATAATCAAAGAAAGCAGGAGCAGGGAGACTAATATGGACAGCACGACGTCTGTCAAAGATTAGTCGGTACTGGAGAGGCGATTCGTTCCTCTTGACAAAATGGTGGGAAACCGTAGAATCAAAATCTAAATAAGCAGGAGGCAACTCCATTTCTCCTTCACAAACGTCTATCTCAAGAAATTTAGCTAAGCGGGTTGCATAAATTCCTCCAAAGAAATCTCCATTATGTCTATTATGATGCAACCTACGAGCTACAATGGCTCCCATATGATAAGATTGGTCTCCTGACACAGCACTCCTGAGAATGCTAAGGTCAGGGATACACATGTGACATGCTTCATCCTTAGCATTTATGCACCTACCTATGAAGAGAGCAAAATAATGTATAGCAGGAAAGTGAATGCTCCCTATGATAGCTTGCGTTATATCTCTAGATTCCCCTACAGTTATACTAGCAAGAAAGTTTCTAAATCCAGATTTAGGGGAATCCCTAACACTACCCCATTGTGGAAGTTTGCAAGCAAAAGTGAAATCCTCTGAGTCCATGGTATAAGATTTGTCATAAAGATCAAACATGACTGAAGGAGAATTACGCGAAGATGAATACTCAAACCTCCTCACAAAAGAGCTTGCGAGCTCATGATACTGGGGGCATTTGTCTGCCTCAAAGTCCTAAAGATCGGCATTACACAAATATGCGTTAAATTCTTCTTTAATTCCCGCTCGATCCATAAAATTTTCAGAAGGCCACTCACAAGGACGCACTGGAGCGTCTCTTGGTGGCTCTTCGTCAGCATCACGCATTGCAAGTCTGGGTCCTTGCTTCCTTGAAGAACCACCTTGGAACATTTTCCTAAACATATATTTCTTCCTCTGAAAAAATCTAATTTTTTTTAGTAAATTCAAAATAAAAGTAAACCAAACTCAATAATATTGATATCAACTGCTCCTACAAGTGCCTAGAGCCTATATCATGCATCAAAACTACTTTTGACCATATAAATTTGACATGCAAGCTCAAGAACAGGGTCACCTAAGCAGCAAAAAATTGCAATGAATAAAGCACGAGAACAAAAACTAATTGGACCAATGGAGGAGTCACATACCAAGGAACAATCTCCCCAAGCAGTTTTGTGAGAGGTGCTTTGAGCAAGGAGATCAAAAATGGCAGCAAAGAGGGCTGGAACTCATGCTTGAGTTGGTTTTTCGTGCTTGGGGGATGAAGATGAAGTGTGTGGCTGAAAGAATAAGTGGAGGAGGGCCACTGTGGGCCCACGAGGCAGGGGAGCGCGCCCTAGGGGGTGGGCGCGCCCTTCACCCTCGTGGCAAGGTGGTTGCCCCCCTGATGTGTTCTTTGTTTCATAAATCCTCAAATATTCTAGAAAATATCATATTTAATTTTCAGGGCATTTGGAGAACTTTTATTTCTGAGGTATTTTTATATTGCACGGATAATTAGATAACAGACAGAAAATTATTTATTTTTAGTTTATTTTAACTAAATAACAGAAAGTATAGAGAGGGTATAGAAGGTTGTGCTTCTAGTTTCATCCATCTCATGCTTATCAAAAGTAATCCATTAACAAGGTTGATCAAGTCTTATTAACAAACTCATTCCGATTAACATGAAACCGGAGAAATTTCGAATAACACTAGGTTACCTCAACGGGGATATGTGTTGGGGAACGTAGTAATTTCAAAAAAATTCCTACGCACATGCAAGATCATGGTGATGCATAGCAACGAGAGGGGAGAGTGTGATCTATGTACCCTTGTAGATCGACAACGGAAGCATTTGGTTGATGTAGTCGTACGTCTCCACGGCCCGACCGATCAAGCACCGAAACTACGGCACCTCCGAGTTCTAGCACACGTTCAGCTCGATGACGATCCCCGGACTCCGATCCAGCAAAGTGTCGGGGAAGAGTTCCGTCAGCACGACGGCGTGGTGACGATCTTGATGCACTACCGTCGCAGGGCTTCGCCTAAGCACCGCTACAATATTTTCGAGGACTATGGTGGAAGGGGGCAACGCACACGGCTAAGAATATGATCACGTGGATCAACTTGTGTGTCTAGGGGTGCCCCCTGCCCCTGCATATAAAGGAGCAAGGGGAGGAGGCCGGCCGGCCCTATAGGCGCGCCAAGGAGGAGTCCTCCTCCTAGTAGGAGTAGGACTCCTACTAGGAGGGGGAAAGAA
>NC_041382.1:634886409-634905623 GCF_002162155.2 Triticum dicoccoides | reverse complement strand
GTAACCCTCCAGCTCTCCGGTTTTCTCTGAAATCACCCGGAACACTTCCGGTGTCCGAATATAGCCGTCCAATATATCAATCTTTATGTCTCGACCATTTCGAGACTCCTCGTCATGTACGTGATCACATCCGGGACTCCGAACTAACTTCGGTACATCAAAACTCATAAACTCATAATATAACTGTCATCGAAACCTTAAGCGTGCGGACCCTACGGGTTCGAGAACAATGTAGACATGACCGAGACACGTCTCTGGTCAATAACCAATAGCGGAACCTGGATGCTCATATTGGCTCCTACATATTCTACGAAGATCTTTATCGGTCAGACCGCATAACAACATACGTTGTTCCCTTTGTCATCGGTATGTTACTTGCCCGAGATTCGATCGTCGGTATCTCAATACCTAGTTCAATCTCGTTACCGACAAGTCTCTTTACTCGTTCCGTAATACATCATCTCACAACTAACTCATTAGTTGAAATGCTTGCAAGGCTTATGTGATGTGCATTACCAAGAGGGCCCAGAGATACCTCTCCGACAATCGGAGTGACAAATCCTAATCTCAAAATACGCCAACCCAACATGTACCTTTGGAGACACCTGTAGAGCTCCTTTATAATCACCCAGTTACGTTGTGACGTTTGGTAGCACACAAAGTGTTCCTCCGGCAAACGGGAGTTGCATAATCTCATAGTCATAGGAACATGTATAAGTCATGAAGAAAGCAATAGCAACATACTAAACGATCGGGTGCTAAGCTAATGGAATGGGTCATGTCAATCAGATCATTCATCTAATGATGTGATCCTGTTAATCAAATGACAACTCTTTGTCCATGGTTAGGAAACATAACCATCTTTGATTAACAAGCTAGTCTAGTAGAGGCATACTAGTGACACTCTGTTTGTCTATGTATTCACACATGTATTATGTTTCTGGTTAATACAATTCTAGCATGAATAATAAACTTTTATCATGATATATAAGGAAATAAATAATAACTTTATTATTGCCTCTAGGGCATATTTCCTTCAGTCTCCCACTTGCACTAGAGTCAATAATCTAGATTACACAGTAATGATTCTAACACCCATGGAGCCTTGGTGCTGATCATGTTTTGCTCGTGGAAGAGGCTTAGTCAACGGGTCTGCTACATTCAGATCCGTATGTATCTTGCAAATCTCTATGTCTCCCTCCTGGACTAGATCCCGGATGGAATTGAAGCGTCTCTTGATGTGCTTGGTTCTCTTGTGAAATCTGGATTCCTTTGCCAGGGCAATTGCACCAGTATTGTCACAAAAGATTTTCATTGGACCCGATGCACTAGGTATGACACCTAGATCGGATATGAACTCCTTCATCCAGACTCCTTCATTCGCTGCTTCCAAAGTAGCTATGTATTCCGCTTCACATGTAGATCCCGCCACGACGCTCTGTTTAGAACTGCACCAACTGACAGCTCCACCGTTTAATGTAAACACGTATCCGGTTTGCGATTTAGAATCGTCCGGATCAGTGTCAAAGCTTACATCAACGTAACCATTTACGATGAGCTCTTTGTCACCTCCATATACGAGAAACATATCCTTAGTCCTTTTCAGGTACTTCAGGATGTTCTTGACCGCTGTCCAGTGATCCACTCCTGGATTACTTTGGTACATCCCTGCTAGACTTATAGCAAGGCACACATCAGGTCTGGTACATAGCATTGCATACATGATAGAGCCTATGGCTGACGCATAGGGACCATCTTTCATTTTCTCTCTATCTTCTGCAGTGGTCGGGCATTGAGTCTGACTCAACTTCACACCTTGTAACACAGGCAAGAACCCTTTCTTTGCTTGATCCATTTTGAAATTCTTCAAAATCTTGTCAAGGTATGTGCTTTGTGAAAGTCCAATTAAGCGTCTTGATCTATCTCTATAGATCTTTATGCCTAATATGTAAGCAGCTTAACCGAGGTCTTTCATTGAAAAACTCTTATTCAAGTATCCCTTTATGCTATCCAGAAATTATATATCATTTCCAATCAGTAATATGTCATCCACATATAATATCAGAAATGCTACAGAGCTCCCACTCACTTTCTTGTAAATACAGGCTTCTCCAAAGGTCTGTATAAAACCAAATGCTTTGATCACACTATCAAAGCGTTCATTCCAACTCCGAGAGGCTTGCACCAGTCCATAAATGGATCGCTGGAGCTTGCACACTTTGTTAGCTCCCTTTGGATCGACAAAACCTTCCGGTTGCATCATATACAACTCTTCTTCCAGAAATCCATTCAGGAATGCAGTTTTGACATCCATCTGCCAAATTTCATAATCATAAAATGCGGCAATTGCTAACATGATTCGGACAGACTTAAGCATCGCTACGGGTGAGAAGGTCTCATCGTAGTCAACCCCTTGAACTTGTCGAAAACCTTTTGCGACAAGTCGAGCTTTGTAGACAGTAATATTACCGTCAGTGTCAGTCTTCTTCTTGAAGATCCATTTATTCTCAATTGCTTGCCGATCATCGGGAAAGTCAACCAAAGTCCATACTTTGTTCTCATACATGGATCCCATCTCAGATTTCATGGCTTCAAGCCATTTTTCAGAATCTGGGCTCACCATCGCTTCTTCATAGTTCGTAGGTTCATCATGATCTAGTAGCATGACTTCCAGAACAGGATTACTGTACCACTCTGGCGTGGATCTTACTCTGGTTGATCTACGAGGTTCAGTAGTATCTTGTTCTGAAGTTTCATGATCATTATCATTAGCTTCCTCACTAATTGGTCTAAGTGTCGCAGAAACAGGTTTCTGTGATGTACTACTTTACAATAAGGGAGCAGGTACAGTTACCTCGTCAAGTTCTACTTTCCTCCCACTCACTTCTTTCGAGAGAAACTCCTTCTCTAGAAAGGATCCTTTCTTAGCAAAGAATGTCTTGCCTTCGGATCTGTGATAGAAGGTGTACCCAACAGTCTCCTTTGGGTATCCTATGAAGACACATTTCTCCGATTTGGGTTCGAGCTTATCAGGTTGAAGCTTTTTCACATAAGCATCGCAGCCCCAAACTTTAAGAAACGACAACTTTGGTTTCTTGCCAAACCATAGTTCATAAGGTGTCGTCTCAACGGATTTTGATGGTGCCCTATTTAACGTGAATGCGGCCGTCTCTAAAGCATAACCCCAAAATGATAGCGGTAAATTTGTAAGGGACATCATAGATCGCACCATATCAAGTAAAGTACGATTACGACATTTGGACACACCATTACGCTGAGGTGTTCCGGGTGGCGTGAGTTGCGAAACTATTCCGCATTGTTTCAGATGTAGACCAAACTCGTAACTCAAATATTCTCCTCCACGATCAGATCGCAGAAACTTTATTTTACGATGATTTTCAACTTCACTCTGAAATTCTTTGAACTTTTCAAATGTTTCAGACTTATGCTTCATTAAGTAGATATACCCATATCTGCTTAAATCATCTGTGAAGGTGAGAAAATAATGATATCCGCCACGAGCCTCAACATTCATCGGACCACATACATCTGTATGTATGATTTCCAACAAATCTGTTGCTCTCTCCATTGTACCGGAGAACGGTGTTTTAGTCATCTTGCCCATAAGGCACGGTTCGCAAGTACCAAGTGATTCATAATCAAGAGGTTCCAAAAGTCCATCGGTATGGAGTTTCTTCATGCGCTTTACACCGATATGACCTAAACGGCAGTGCCACAAATAAGTTGCACTATCATTATCAACTCTGCATCTTTTGGCTTCAACATTATGAATATGTGTGTTACTACTATCGAGATTCATCAAAAATAGACCACTCTTCAAAGGTGCATGACCATAAAAGATATTACTCATATAAATAGAACAACCATTATTCTCTGATTTAAATGAATAATCGTCTCGCATTTAACAAGATCCAGATATAATGTTCATGCTCAACGCTGGCACCAAATAACAATTATTTAGGTCTCATACTAATCGCGAAGGTAGATGTAGAGGTAGCGTGCCGACCGCGATCACATCGACTTTAGAACCATTTCCCACGCGCATCGTCACCTCGTCCTTTGCCAGTGTTCGCTTAATCCGTAGTCCCTGTTTCGAGTTGCAAATATTAGTAACATAATCAGTATCAAATACCCAGGTGCTACTGCGAGCTCTAGTAAGGTACACATCAATAACATGTATATCACATATACCTTTGTTCACCTTGCCATCCTTCTTATCCGCCAAATACTTGGGGCAGTTCCGCTTCCAGTGACCAGTCTGCTTGCAGTAGAAGCACTCAGTTTCAGGCTTAGGTCCAGACTTGGGTTTCTTCTCCTGATCAGCAACTTGCTTGCTTTTCTTCTTGAAGTTCCCCTTATTCTTCCCTTTGCCCTTTTTCTTGAAACTAGTGGTTTTGTTGACCATCAACACTTGATGCTCCTTCTTGATTTCTACCTCCGCAGCTTTCAGCATTGCGAAGAGCTCAGGAATAGTCTTATTCATCCCTTGCATATTATAGTTCATCACAAAGCTCTTGTAGCTTGGTGGCAGTGATTGGAGAATTCTGTCAATGAAGCAATCATCTGGAAGATTAACTCCCCTCTGAATCAAGTGATTATTATACCCAGACATTTTGAGTATATGCTCATTGACATAACTGTTCTCCTCCATCCTGCAGCTATAGAACTTATTGAAGACTTCATATCTCTCTATCCGGGTATTTGCTTGAAATATTAACTTCAACTCCTGGAACATCTCATATGCTCCATGACGTTCAAAACATCGTTGAAGTCCCGATTCTAAGCCGTAAAGCATGGCACACTAAACTATCGAGTAGTCATCAGCTTTGCTCTGCCAAACTTTCATAACATCTGGTGTTGCTCCAGCAGCAGGCCTGGCACCCAACGGTGCTTCCAGGACGTAATTCTTCTGTGCAGCAATGAGGATAATCCTCAAGTTATGGACCCAGTCCATGTAATTTCTACCATCATCTTTCAACTTTGCTTTCTCAAGGAACGCATTAAAATTTAACGAAACAACAGCACGGGCCATTTATCTACAATTAACATAAACAAGCAAGATACTATCAGGGACTAGGTTCATGATAAATTTAAGTTCAATTAATCATATTACTCAAGAACTCCCACTTAGATAGACATACCTCTAATCATCTAAGTGATCACGTGATCCAAATCAACTAAACCATAACCGATCATCACGTGAAAATGGAGTAGTTTTCAATGGTGAACATCGCTATGTTGATCATATCTACTATATGATTCACGCTCGATCTTTCGATCTCAGTGTTCCGACGCCATATCTGCATATGCTAGGCTCGTCAAGTTTAACCTGAGTATTCTGCGTGTGCAAAACTGGCTTGCACCCGTTGTAGATGGACGTACAGCTTGTCACACCCGATCATCACGTGGTGTCTGGGCACGACGAACTTTGGCAAGGTGCATACTCAGGGAGAACACTTTTATCTTGAAATTTAGTGAGAGATCATCTTATAATGCTACCGTCAATCAAAGCAAGATAAGATGCATAAAAGATAAACATCACATGCAATCAATATAAGTGATATGATATGGCCATCATCATCTTGTGCTTGTGATCTCCATCCTTGAAGCACCGTCGTGATCACCATCGTTACCGGTGCGACACCTTGATCTCCATCGTAGCATCATTGTCGTCTCGCCAATCTTATGCTTCTACGACTATCGCTACTGCTTAGTGATAAAGTAAAGCATTACAGGGCGATTGCATTGCATACAATAAAGCGACAACCATATGGCTCCTTCCAGTTGCCGATAACTCGGTTACAAAACATGATCATCTCATACAATAAAATTTAGCATCATGTCTTGACCATATCACATCACAACATGCCATGCAAAAACAAGTTAGACATCCTCTACTTTGTTGTTGCAAGTTTTACGTGGCTGCTACGGGCTTAAGCAAGAACCAATCTTACCTACGCATCAAAACCACAACGATAGTTTTTCAAGTTGTTGTTTTAACCTTCGCAAGGACCGGGTGTAGCCACACTCGGTTCAACTAAAGTTGGAGAAACTGTCACCCGCAAGCCACCTATGTGCAAAGCACGTCGGGAGAACCGGTCTCGCGTAAGCGTACGCGTAATGTCGGTCCGGGCCGCTTCGTCCAACAATACCGCCGAACCAAAGTATGACATGCTGGTAAGCAGTATGACTTATATCGCCCACAACTCACTTGTGTTCTACTCGTGCATATAACACCAACATATAAAACCTAGGCTCGGATGCCACTGTTGGGGAACGTAGTAATTTCAAAAAATTTCCTACGCACACGCAGGATCATGGTGATGCATAGCAACGAGAGGGGAGAGTGTGATCTATGTACCCTTGTAGATCGACAACGGAAGCGTTTGGTTCATGTAGTCGTACGTCTCCACGGCCCGACCGATCAAGCACCGAAACTACGGCACCTCCGAGTTCTAGCACACGTTCAGCTCGATGACGATCCCCGGACTCCGATCCAGCAAAGTGTCGGGGAAGAGTTCCGTCAGCATGATGGCGTGGTGACGATCTTGATGCACTACCGTCGTAGGGCTTCGCCTAAGCACCGCTACAATATTATCAAGGACTATGGTGGAAGGGGGCAACGCACACGGCTAAGAATATGATCACGTGGATCAACTTGTGTGTCTAGGGGTGCCCCCTGTCCCCGTATATAAAGGAGCAAGGGGAGGAGGCCGGCCGGCCCTATAGGCGCGCCAAGGAGGAGTCCTCCTCCTAGTAGGAGTAGGACTCCTACTAGGAGGGGGAAAGAAGTGGGGAGGGAGAGGGAAAGGGGGCGCCGCCCCCCCTCTCCTAGTTCAATTCGGACCAAGGGGGGGAGGAGGCGCGCGGCCCACCTTTGGCTGCCCTTCTCTCTTTCCACTAAGGCCCATATGGCCCATTACTTCTCCCGGGGGGGTTCCGGTAACCCTCCGGCTCTCCGGTTTTCTCCGAAATCAACCGGAACACTTCCGGTGTCCGAATATAGCCGTCCAATATATCAATCTTTATGTCTCGACCATTTCGAGACTCCTCGTCATGTACGTGATCACATCTGGGACTCCGAACTAACTTCGGTACATCAAAACTCATAAACTCATAATATAACTGTCATCGAAACCTTAAGCGTGCGGACCCTACGGGTTCAAGAACAATGTAGACATGACCGAGACACGTCTCCAGTCAATAACCAATAGCGGAACCTGGATGCTCATATTGGATCCTACATATTCTACCAAGATCTTTATCGGTCAGACCGCATAACAACATACGTTGTTCCCTTTGTCATCGGTATGATACTTGCCCAAGATTCGATCGTCGGTATCTCAATACCTAGTTCAATCTCGTTACCGGCAAGTCTCTTTACTCGTTCCGTAATACATCATCTCACAACTAACTCATTAGTTGCAATGCTTGCAAGGCTTATGTGATGTGCATTACCGAGAGGGCCCAGAGATACCTCTCCGACAATCGGAGTGACAAATCCTAATCTCAAAATACGCCAACCCAACATGTACCTTTGGAGACACCTGTAGAGCTCCTTTATAATCACCCAGTTATATTGTGACGCTTGGTAGCACACAAAGTGTTCCTCCGGCAAACGGGCGTTGCATAATCTCATAGTCATAGGAACATGTATAAGTCATGAAGAAAGCAATAGCAACATACTAAACGATCGGGTGCTAAGCTAGTGGAATGGGTCATGTCAATCAGATCATTCATCTAATGATGTGATCCTGTTAATCAAATGACAACTCTTTGTCCATGGTTAGGAAACATAACCATCTTTGATTAACAAGCTAGTCTAGTAGAGGCATACTAGTGACACTCTGTTTGTCTATGTATTCACACATGTATTATGTTTCCGATTAATACAATTCTAGCATGAATAATCAACTTTTATCATGATATATAAGGAAATAAATAATAACTTTATTATTGCCTCTAGGGCATATTTCCTTCAATATGCACATCCCCAATAATAAGTATATCATATTTCTTCTTGACAGCAGGAAGAGGAAATTCAAAACCTCCAAATATACTATGAACTTGAGGTTGTTTTCTCGGAAAGTGTACCGTATGCTCATTACCATTAACATGAAAAGTGACATTGCCTTTGTTGTAATCATTAACAGCCCCTGCAGTATTAAGAAAAGATCTTCCAAGAATAATAGACATACTATCATCCTCAGAAATATCAATAATAACAAAGTCCGTTAAAATAGTAACATTTGCAACTATAACAGGCACATCCTCACAAATACCGACAGGTATAGCAGTTGATTTATCAGCCATTTACAAAGATATTTCAGTAGGTGTCAACTTATTCAAATCAAGTCTACAATATAAAGAGAGAGGCATAACACTAACACTGGCTCCAAGATCACATAAAGCAGTTTTAACATAGTTTCCTTTAATGGAGCATGGTATAGTAGGTATTCCTGGATCTCCAAGTTTCTTTGGTATTCCACCCTTAAAAGTATAATTAGCAACCATGGTGGAAATTT
This sequence comes from Triticum dicoccoides, assembly GCF_002162155.2. Lineage (NCBI taxonomy): Eukaryota > Viridiplantae > Streptophyta > Magnoliopsida > Poales > Poaceae > Triticum > Triticum dicoccoides. The sequence continues at coordinate 634,897,077 of NC_041382.1, read as the reverse complement.
CAGCTTCCGGTATCTTTCTTTTATTTGTAATAATATCTTTCATGTACTTAGCATAAGGATTGGTTTTGAGTATATCAGTTAATCGCATACGCAAAAAGATAGGTCTAATCATTTCAGCAAAGCGCTCAAAATCCTCATCATCTTTTTTCTTGGATGGTTTGGGAGGAAAAGGCATGGGTTTCTGAACCCAAGGTTCTCTTTCTTTACCATGTTTCCTAGCAACAAAGTCTTTCTTATCATAACGTTGATTCTTTGATTGTGGGTTATCAAGATCACCAGCAGGTTCAATTTCTACATCATTATCATTACTAGGTTGAGCATTATTATGAACATCATCATTAACATTTTCATTAGGTTCATGTTCATTACCAGATTGAGTTTCAGCATCAGAAATAGAAATATCATTTAGATTATCAGGTGGTTCAGCAATAGGTTCACTAGAAGTTTGCACAGTTCTATCATTTTTCTTTTTCTTCTTTTTAGAAGAACTAGGTGCATCAATTTTATTTCTCTGAGAATCTTGCTCAATTCTCTTTGGGTGGCCTTCAGGATACAAAGGTTCCTGAGTCATTCTACCAGTTCTAGTAGCCACTTTAACAGCATAATCATTTTTCTTACTATTCATCTCATTGAGCAATTCCTTTTGAGCTTTAAGTACTTATTCTACTTGAGTGGTAACCATATAAGCATGTTTGCTAACAAGTTTAAGTTCACCTCTAATATTAGCCATATAATCACCCAAGTATTCATCATATCAGCATCTTGTTTTAATTGTCTACCAAAATAAGCATTGAAGTCTTCTTGTTTAAACATAAAATTATCAAACTCATCCTAGCATTGGCTAGCAATTTTAGCAGGAGGGATTTCAGCTTTATCATATCTATAGAGAGAATTTACCTTTACTACCTGTGTCGGGTTATCGAGGTCTGGAGGTTCTTCAACAAGTAAAGGATCAAGGTCATATGTTTCTTCAATAGGTGGTAAATTAAGACCATGTATTTCTTCAATAGGAGATAAATTCTTAACATCTTCAGCTTTAATACCTTTTTCTTTCATAGATTTCTTTGCCTCTTGCATATCTTCAGGACTGGGAAATAGAATACCCCTCTTCTTCGGAGTTGGTTTAGGAATAGGATCATTGATTGGAGCAGGAGCTGGCTCAGGAGGTGCCCAATTATTTTCATTTGTCAACATATTATTCAATAAGATTTCAGCTTCATCCGGTGTTCTTTCCCTGAAAAGAGAACCAGCACAACTATCCAGGTAATCTCTGGAAGCATCGGTTAGTCCATTATAAAAGATATCAAGTATTTCATATTTCTTAAGAGGATGATCAGGCAAAGCATTAAGTAACTTGATAAGCCTCCCCCAAGCTTGTGGGAGACTCTCTTCTTTAATTTGCACAAAGTTGTATATTTCCTTTAAAGCAGCTTGTTTCTTATGAGCAGAGAAATATTTAGCAGAGAAGTAATAGATCATATCCTGGGGACTACGCACACAACCAGGATCAAGAGAATTAAACCATATCTTAGCATCACCCTTTAATGAGAACGGAAATATTTTAAGGATATAAAAGTAGCGAGATCTCTCATCATTTGTGAACAGGGTGGCTATATCATTTAATTTAGTAAGATGTGCCACAACAGTTTCAGATTCGTAGCCATGAAAAGGATCAGATTCAACCAAAGTAATTATATCAGGATCAACAGAGAATTCATAATCCTTATCAGCAACACAGATAGGTGAAGTAGCAAAAGCAGGGTCAGGTCTCATCCTAGCATTTAGAGATTGCTTATTCCATTTAGCTAATAACCTTTTGAGTTCATATCTATCTTTGCAAGCTAAAATAGCTAAAGAAGCATCTTGATCAAATAAATAACCCTCAGGAATAACAAGTGATTCTTCATCATCACTTTCATCTTCATAATCAGATTCAATATTTTCAATCTCTCTATCCCTAGCAAGTCGTTACTCGAGAAAATCACTAAGTGGCATAGTAGTACCAGGCATAGAGGTAGTTTCATCATAAGTATCATGTATAGCAGAAGTAGCATAATCAATAACATGCGACATATCAGAACGAATAGCAGAAGCAGGTTTAGGTGTCGCAAGCTTACTCATAACAGAAGGTGAATCAAGTGCAGAGCTAGAAGGCAGTTCCTTACCTCCCCTCGTAGTAGAGGGATAAATTGTTGTCTTAGCGTCTTTCAAATTCTTTATAGTGTCCAGCAGATATAAATCCCAAGTGACTCAAAGAATAGAGCTATGCTCCCCGGCAACGGTGCCAGAAATTAGTCTTGATAACCCACAAGTATAGAGGATCGCAACAGCTTTCGAGGGTAGAGTATTCAACCCAAATTTATTGATTTGACACAAGGGGAGCCAAAGAATATTCTCAAGTATCAGCAGCTGAGTTGTTAATTCAACCACACCTAGAAACTTAGTATCTGCAGCAAATTGTTTAGTAGCAAAGTAATATGATAGTGATGGTAACGGTAACAAAAGAGTAATGAAAGTAAAGTAATGTTTTTGGTATTTTGCAGTGATTGTAACAATAGCAACGGGAAAGTAAATAAGCGTAAACCAGTATATGGAAAGCTCGTAGGCACCGGATCAATGATGGATAATTATGCCGGATGCAGTTCATCATGTAACAGTCATAACATAGGGTGACACAGAACTAGCTCCAATTCGTCAATGTAATGTAGGCATGTATTCTGAATATAGTCATACGTGCTTATGGAAAAGAACTTGCATGACATCTTTTGTCCTACCCTCCAGTGGCAGCGGGGTCCTAATGAAAACTAAGGGATATTAAGGCCTCCTTATAATAGAGAACCGGAACAAAGCAATAACACATAGTGAATACATGAACTCCTCAAACTACGGTCATCATCGGTAAGTATCCCGGTTATTGTCACTTCGGGGTTAACGGATCATAACACATAATAGGTGACTATAGACTTGCAAGATAGGATTTATAACTCTCATATATTGATGAAAACATAATAGGTTCAGATCTGAAATCATGGCACTCGGGCCCTAGTGATAAGCATTAAGCATAGCAAAGTCATAGCAACGTCAATCTCAGAACATAGTGGATACTAGGGATCAAACCCTAACAAAATTAACTCGATTACATGATAAATCTCATCCAACCCATCACTGTCCAGCAAGCCTACGATGGAATTACTCACGCACGGCGGTGAGCATCATGAAATCAGTGATGGAGGATGGTTGATGATGACGACGGCGACGAATCCCCCTCTCCGGAGCCCCGAACGGATTCCAGATCAGTCCTTCCGAGAGGTTTTAGGGCTTGGTGGCGGCTCCGTATCGTAAAACGTGATGATTTATTCTCTCTTATTTTTTTCTCCCCGAAAGCAGTTATATAGAGTTGGAGTTGGAGTCGGGGGGTCTCCAGGGGGCCCACGAGGTAGGGGAGCGCGCCCTAGGGGGGGCGCCCCCCCCCCCCTCGTGAGAAGGGTGTGGGCCCCCTGGTCTTCATCTTTGGCGAGGATTTTTTATTATTTATTGTAAGATATTCCGTGGAGTTTCAGGTCATTCCGAGAACTTTTGTTTTCTGCACATAAAACGACATCATGGCAATTCTGCTGAAAATAGCGTCAGTCCGGGTTAGTTCCATTCAAATCATACAAGTTAGAGTCCAAACAAGGGCAAAAGTGTTTGGAAAAGTAGATACGACGGAGACGTATCACGCGCCCTCCTCCTTTCTTCACGAGGGGATCCTCTGGCTGAGATGCGTCAGCGTCCCTGGGCATATAACATGGAGGCGGAGTTAGCGCGCTCGGGCGGCGGCCCGATGGGATCCCGACGGCGTTGCAGGGGCTGGCGGCGGCGGATCTGGGGTTTCCCCCACCAGATCGGCTCTCCCTCGGGTGGTTGGGCTCGGGCGCCGTCCAGCGGTCCTAAGCGGTGGTGGGCACTCGCGTTGGCTATCCTCCTTCACTGATGTGATTGGGGGCGGCCGAAGGCGTTAGCGTGATGCCAGATCCGAGCACGGTGGTGGCGCCGTCCTCTTCAGGGATGACGGCCGGGTGGTGGGTCCTTGTGGCGGCGCCGGTGGCGGCGGATCTTGGGATCCCGCTCCCGGGGACGTCGCAGGACGCGGCGGCCCGTGCACGAGAGATGGAGTTTCTTTGAACAAATCTGGGTGAAAACTTTCTTTTGACTACTGCAAAGGCCACCGGCGGCGGCGCTGTCTGCGTCGTTCCCTTCTTGAAGGCATCATCGTGGAGAAGTTCAAGGCCACTCTCTGCTACCTCCGGTGGAAATCCTAGATCAGTTGATCGGATGACGGCGGCGCTCTGGTGTCGTTTCCCCCTTGGGGGCGTCATTCGTGGAGGTACACACAGGCTCGGGGAACAGAGGACGGCTTCTTTGGTGGAGCGGTACTTCATATTATACATTGATGGCAGCGGATCTCGGCGGCATGGCGCTGGGGAGATTCGGAGTCCGATGCGCAGAGATGGACTCGCGCATGAGGAGGATGCTGTCTGACGCCATGGTGGCGTTGATGGCAGAAGAGGCCTGGCAAGGTCGATGCATTAGTTTCTGTTCTGAAGATGGATTGGTGGAAGATAGCGGCGACGACACAGAGAGTGTGTCGGACCAGCTTGTGCCCCAAACCCGGTATGTGGCTTGGTTGGGGCCTCTGTTTTTAGATGTTAGGCATTTGTGCGATGTCTGTTTGGTATTAGGCTCGGACTATCAGCACCCCTTCATCAGGTGGATAGGAGTAGCGACAGTTGTTGCTAAGATGGTGGCTTCAGACTACCTAATATACAACTTTGTAAGGTCTTTATAAATAATTAATAAAATGGCTGCATGCATCGTCCAGATGCAGGGGCTGGGGATAATCCTCCTTTAAAAAAATAACGTCCAATAGCACTGTTACACCGAGGGGCGATTAGTATTTGCTGTTCCATGCAGTAGAGAAGTACATGTGGCAATCCACGGCTTTTATAGTAGTGTGATCTAATGTTTTTAGTCGTTTTCTTTACTTTATGCCCTTTTTTTGAAAACATTGATAAAATTTGAAATTTCTGGACATTCTTTGTAAAGCCGGCCATTTTTAAAATTTTGATTATTTTTATAAATGAAAACTAAATTTGAAAACTCGAGCAATTTTTTTAGATTTTTATCAATTTTTTAAAAACACATTTCAAAAAAAGATCCTTAACAATTTTGTGAGCATTGCATGTTTTTATATTTGTGGATTTTAAATGAGCGTTTTCTGGATTCCAAATATTTTTTTGATATGCCAGAACATTTTCGGAATTTGTGAACAAATGTTAAAATACATGAATATTGTTTATTTTTTTTTAACTAGAACTTTTGCGAAATTACACAGAGAATTTAAAAAAATTGCAAAAATTTTGGAAATTTTAGAGCATTTTTAACAAGGGAACTTTTAAAAAAACAAAGAAAAACAGTAATAGAAAAATAGGAAAGGGTAAAACAAAAAAATCGGACCAGAGCCGGTTAGGAACCTTGTCAGAAAACAGGATACACAGAGTGTCAAGTGACATGAATTCCGCACTGGTTAAAGAGTTCTCAGAGAAGGAAGTTAGTGACGCACTTTTTCAGATCGGCCCTTTAAAGGCTCCCGGACCCGATGGTTTTCCCGCCAGATTCTACCAAAGGAATTGGGGCACAGTTAAGAGAGATGTGGTGAACGCGGTCCTGAAGTTTTTTCAAGAGGGAGTTATGCCGGAGGGTACCAACGATACAGTCATAGCTCTCATACCCAAAGGAAACAGGCCGGAGCAATTGAAGGACTTTCGCCCTATCAGTCTATGCAATGTGATATACAAGGTAATCTCTAAGTGTATGGTGAATCGCCTAAGACCCTTCCTGGATGAGCTCATTTCGGAAACCCAAAGTGCCTTCAACCCAGGGCGTCTAATTACGGATAATGCTACAATCGCTTTTGAGTGTTTTCACAAGATCCAGAACAACAAATTGCCTAGGAATACTCATTGCGCCTTTAAATTGGATTTGGCGAACGCTTACGATCGTGTGGATTGGGGCTTCCTGGAAGAGGCTCTATTGAAGTTGGGTTTTGATCACAAATGGGTTCAGTGGGTTATGTGCCGTGTTACGTCAATGCGATATGCAGTCAAATATAATGGGAAGCTGCTGGACTTTTTCCTTCCCTCGAGAGGACTTCGCCAGGGTGACCCGCTGAGTCCCTACCTTTTCCTCTTCGTCACCGATGGCCTGTCCTGCCTGCTGGACAAAGAGATTCGGCGGGGAAGGTTAACTCCTCTTAAGATCGCTAGAGGCAGCCCGGGTGTGTCAAACCTCCTGTTCGCCGACGACAGCCTACTCTTTTTCAAAGCTTCCAAAGAGGAGGACGAGGGTGTGAAGCAAGTGTTGGATAAGTTTCAAAGGGGTTCGGGTCAACTCCTAAGCTACAGCAAGTGCTCAATCATGTTCAGTGAAGTGTGCCCAAGTGATGTCCAGGAGGAAATCAAAAGTGTACTTGAGATAACGGCTTCTACATTCGAGAGTAAGTATTTGGGGCTACCTACGGCAGAGGGGCGTATGAAAGAGTCATCTTTTCAACCAATCATGGAGAGGTTCATCAAGATATGCTCGGATTGGTCTGAAAGATTCATGTCCCATGCAGCAAAAGAGGTCCTCATCAAGTCTGTTCTTCAAGCCCTCACAGCGTATTGCATGGGGGTGTTTAAGATGACACAAGGTTTCTGCGATAAATATGAGAAACTTATCCGGAACTTCTGGTGGGGAGAAGAAAATGGGCAGAGGAAAGTCCACTGGATGTCTTGGGAGAGAATGATCAAGCCTAAAAGAGGAGGGGGTATCGGTTTTAGAGATATGAAACTCTTCAACCAAGCTTTGTTAGCGAGAAAAGCTTGGAGACTTATTCAGTGGCCCGATAGTCTATGCGCGAGAGTGCTAAAATCAAAATACTATCCTAAGGGGGAGCTGCTGGACACGGTTTTTGCTTCTGACGCTTCTCCGGTTTGGCGAGGCATTGAGCATGGTCTCGAGCTCCTGAAGGAGGGCATTGTTTGGAGGATCGGAAATGGGAGAAAGGTTAATATCCAGCGGGACCGGTGGATCCCTCGTGAGAGTGGTCTGAAACCTGCTAACCTCATTCGTCGATCCAGATTGTGTTGGGTGAATCAATTGATGCTTGCAGATGGAAGTGGATGGAATTCGGAACTGATTCACCAGCTATTTTATGGTTTTGATGCGGATGCGATATGTAGCATCAGGATCCCGAATTCGGCTGCGGAGGATACTTTGGCGTGGAATTGTGAGAAGTCTGGAGTTTTCACTGTCCGGAGTGCATATAAGCTGGCGGCCTCTCTTCAAGATCAGTCTGAGGGTGCGGCATCGAGTTCTACGAACACATCACACAACCGTAGCATTTGGGACATCATCTGGAAGGCCAAGGTACCAGAAAAGATCAAAATCTTCGGGTGGAGGACGGCCACCAATACGCTGCCGACCAAGCTGAACAAATGGAAGCGTACTTTGGATATGGACAGTACCTGCAATATTTGTGGAATGGGAGAGGAAAACGAACACCATGCTGTAGTCTCTTGTACCAAGAGCAGAGCCCTAAGAACGGAGATGAGAAAGGTCTGGAACATCCCCAGCGAAACGCTCTTTCAGTTTACTGGGGAGGACTGGTTACAAAATTTATTAGGGCTATGCAATATGGAAACAAGAACAAAAGTATTGTTCTGCTGTGGCGTTGCTGGTTTCTTCGGGACGACTATTTTCATAGTACAGGGAAAGAGTTGGTTAGTAGATCGGCTTTATTCCTGCAGCAATACGTAGAGGAGATAAACGACAACAGCTATGTATCTATTTCAGATATGAAAGACAAGCAAGGTCTGGGGCAGCTCAGGAATGCTTCTGTTGGAAAGGAGTCAGCGGGAGGAGCTATGGAGGTGAGATCAGGCTGCAACTTGGCGTCCTCTGGTGCTTGGTTCCCCCCAAGTAATGGCCTGGTGAAACTGAATACTGATGCCTCTTTCTTGGCTAACAGTGGGCAGGCATGTATTGGTGCAGTAGCTCGCGACCACGGGGGCCTGGTGGTCTTCTCGCAGTCTAAAAGTATCGAGTGTTGCTCGTCGGTCGAGGAAGCGGAGGCCTGAGCTCTCTTGTCGGGGCTTCAATCTTTAGCGGCTCTGTTCAGAGGGCCCATCATTGCGGAAACAGACCGCTCCTTTTTAGCAAAAGAAATCCAATCTGAAGCCAGCAACCGTTCTGCCTATTTTTCAGTCATACACAATGCCAAGATTGAACTATCAAAATTCAGAAATGCTCGGGTGGACTATGTCAACAGGAATCAGAACAAATTGGCTCACTGCTTGGCGGCCCGGGCGAGAAAAAAAGGAGACGCGTACAAAGTTGCAGGTGTCCCGGATGATTTAGTGGAAGAGATGAGAGCTGACATGGAATCGGCTCAAGAGTAATGGAGTGTTACTCTTTTTCCTCAAAAAAAAAAACAGGATACACTTTAGTAAGTTGGGCCTGCCCATTTACATCGTTATTGTGCTTGGTCTGTGCGATTGGTATATTATACACCGCGGTAAGCTTCCTATAGGATTTGCGTCCTGAACACATTTAAAAGAAAACCTTGAGTGCCGTTTCTTCGACCGGGAACAGTAGCTTTTTCCGAACTCAGAGTATACTCATCTTATGGCTTTAACGAAATAAAGCGCTCTCTTGTGTGTCATTTCTTTTTTTGAAGATGCAACCGAGCTGTTTGTCCAGATCAGACGAAGCAGCAGTCCTTTGGTGCCTCGCTCCGCCCAACTTCGACTTGAGTACGTACAAGAGACCTTGTTCCGACGCAACATGCACTTCAAATTCAGTTTCCTAGCGGACAAGGACCCCGGCCGTGTCTCTTCCCACTGAAGACAAAGGGTAGAAGCCCGTGGCTCACCTAGTTCCAAACTTTTTTGTCATCCCACAGCAAGGTTACGTGATGCTACCTGGATATTCCTAATCCTACCTCGTCGTAGTAAAACCGACCAATCGTTTCTTGCTTTTGCAGTTCACCAACTCACTCCAAGTGAAAAGAACAGATTTTTTAATATATGTTCCCACAATTGGCCCGGTCAATTCGTGCATGACATCAGACTGAAACTGAATCGTGCTCATGGACCGTAAGCACGCAACCATGCATTGAATATGCTCCGATCGGTCCAAGCCAGCCATGTTTAGACTTTGATCCCTTTGATTTGACCAGTGGCATCTGCATAGCTGCATGCAGGTGCTACCCAGCCTGGTCAATCGAACTTCAGAGGGCGGGCTTGCACTAACGTAATCTAAACTGGCGTGTGTTTGACGTGATCTGCGCAGAAGGCAACAACGACAGTTACTAAGCACGCTGTGGCGCCATCCTCTCGGTGTTGTCATCTTGTGCTCAATGCATAAAGATACAATCTAGGGCCAGGTAACACCGCCAGCAACAGTCCAGGTGTACTTCTCACTAGGAAATGGCAAGTGCAACTGTCATGAACATGACTCGAGACTGCCTTGTGCACAAATCGTAACGAGGATCTCAATCTTATGTGCTTGCAAGTTGCTATGTTGGCTCACCGCATCGGTGCCCAAGCAGGTTTAGTTTATCTGTTATCATTGTAGAACAATCCATTTTATGTATGTATGAAAAACTTTGTTGGTACTATTATTACTTGAAAGTGCTGGCCAGGTTGCACTTGCCTCGCCAAAGGAGAAGGGAACGGGAGGAAATTACCAAGCTAAGGCCAACTCTAACGCGCGATCCCAAACGGACGTCCGCTTTGTCCGGATTTCGTCCGTTTGAATGTGGCAATGAGGTCGTGTCCGCCCGGATTCGTGGATGCGGCGGACGGGCGCCCAACGCGTGGCCGCATTTCGACCGCATCTTGTCCGCGTGCATGCAGAAGTGAATTTTAAGCCGCGGTTGCGGTTTGCACTAGCTCACGCCGGCCGGCAACACAACCGGCGGCCTACAGTTTGACGCCGGCAACAAAGCCAGCGGCCGGCACACTAGCCAGCCTTCAAAAGAGACAAAGCCAGCGGCCGGCACACTAGCCAGCCTTCAAAAAGGACCGTCATCGTGGCCATCGCGGCCGTCGTCTCACCTAGACCATGCCGTCGCGGGCAAACATCTCCTTCTGCCGGTTCGTGAACCGTGGGCGTCTGCATCGGATGTGGCATATCGCCGAACAACTTGCGGGCGCCGGCAATGGTAGCCGAACTCGAATGACCGGGCTGCTTCCTTTGCGAGCCGTCTTCACAATGGCCAGCGCCACTGTACCCCGGCGTGATGCTGAGGTCGATGACACCTGCGGGCGTAGTCGGTTCGACCACCATGCAGTCCGGCGACGTAGAGAATCGCGACTGGCCATGGCCGTGCAACGGCGGAGCACGAAAATCTGGCGTGCCGTGTGACACGGACGAGCTTGGCGAACGGTGCTGCGGCGGTCGATGAGACGACGAGCCTGTGCTGGCTGCGGCCATGGCAGTGACGGAGCACGAAAATCTGGCGTGTCGTGTGACACGGACGAGCTTGGTGAACGGTGCTGCGGCGGTCGATGAGCCGACGAGCCTGTGCTGGCTGCGGCCATGGCAGCGATGGAGCACGAAAATCTGGCGTGTCGTGTGACACGG
>NC_041382.1:634854268-634886097 GCF_002162155.2 Triticum dicoccoides | reverse complement strand
AGCGACGGAGCACGAATATCTGGCATGCCGTGTGACACGGACGAGCTTGGCGAACGGTGCTGCGGCGGTCGATGAGCCGATGAGCCTGTGCTGGCTGCGGCCATGGCAGCGACGGAGCACGAAAATCCGGCGTGCCGTGTGACACGGACGAGCTTTGGCGAACGATGCTGCGGCGGTCGATGAGCCGATGAGCCTGTGCTGGCTGCGGCCATGGCAGCGACCGAGAGAATGGCTGGCGTGGGGCGGGCCATACCTCCCATCATGAGGAGGGCGTGCGCCTTGGAGACGATGGACTCTTTGTCGTCGATCTCGGCCTGGTGCTGCATCGCACGCCACAAGGCATACTCGGATGTGTACTGCACGGCGGCCTTCTTCTCCTTTTCAATGGATCACTGGTCCCTCCTCTTGGCCGATTCCCTGTCGAGCTTGGTGGCGGATGCCGGCGAGAGCTCCAACCGTGGCTTCTTCTTCTTCGCGACAGGCGGTGGGGTGTCGGGATTCGCGCCATCGGGCATGATGGACGGAGAGAGGGGAAAGGCCGGGGGTGCGGGAGGTTTTAGAGAAAAAGGAGGAAAAGTAGCTGGCTGTGCCACCGACGGGTGGGCCAGGGGAGGACAAAGGGGGGCGCGTCCTGCCCGTCCGCGCGTTATCCGTTCGACTGCAAACTCAGCCCAAACTTAGACCGGAAATGAGTCGAAAGCGGACAGAAAACGTCGGCCGCGCGTTGGAGTTGGCCTAGCTAGTTGTACTTGTGCTTCCTTTTGGGCTCCATGGATTTTAATTCAGGTTTCTCTGTCGTGGTATTTCTGTTTTCCATGAAGAAAGACAATTCATTGAAAGAAACCGAAGAAAAAGACGATTCCGTAGTGGGAACGCCGATATGCTCTTGCTCAGGATTGCTGCTGGCCTCAGGGCCCAGGCGGGGGAAGGAGAGACGGCGTCGACATGAAAGAAAGAAAGAAAGAAAGAGAGGCCGGGACGGGAGTAACGAAAAGGAAAGAGAAGGGTGTGACGGTTTCTGCAACGCCCGTCACAGCTTTGCCTTTGCCCAAAGCCGGGCGATTTCCCGGATCCATCTCGGCTTGCGTAGCCCAGTGGCGCAAGTGCACCTCCCCGGGACGGCGACCTGAATCCAACGCGTCCACTCCCCGCGGAATTCATCCATCTGCGCGGACACGACGACAGAGCAGCAAGTTGGAAAGCCACCCGTAAGCCGGACGGAATCCATCGCCGTCGCGGTGGAATTCCACCGGAAGAAAAGGATGCGCGCGCGCGCGCCGCACGGGGCCATGCAGGGGCGGTGCGGCTGATTCGAAAGCGGGACACGACGGTGCAAGGCACGGGACGGGAGTGACGCCGTGCTCGTTGGCTGTCTGTCGTTGCTGCTGGCTGCTGCTAGCTGTGGCTTCACGCCTATGGAGCTGCCCCTTGCACAGGCACGGGCAGGGCGAGCGGGCGGGGGTATGGCAATGGCGTGCGAAAGCGGCATGGCCAAAGGAGCGTGCTCCAACCAACCGCCGGATCATGCGTGCGTGACCGAGGTACGGCCGGCCGGGGTGCGTACGGTTCGTACAGTAGGTTTGTACCGTCCCCACCTTCCTAGGTGGGGAGGAGGAGTAACTGAGTGGCACGGTTCCCCGTACTCCCTAGTCAGAGATAGATAAGCATGAATTCAATGGCCTCATGAGAAATTGCTCGTGGGAAATTTCTAGGCTGGGCTGGGATGGCCGCAAAATCCATTGCAGAGCGTGGCATCGACTCCGGTAGAACCTTTTGTGTTCATACTACCATCCTCCGGTCTTGAATTGAACGTTCGTAAGAGAAATTCGTCGGCCCGATTCGCTCGCTCCCCGGAGTTGGTAGAGGACAGATTTGTCAACAGCAAACGATGAGATTATAGAGATTCTGACAAGAACTTGCATACACGCATCCAGAATCCATCGATGAGTAAATAACCTTTCCTAGAAGGAGAAAAAGAACCGCATCCATCCACTAGTCTAGTTAAACGGCAGGAAGATGAATCAATGGAACAAAATTAGCCCCTTTGCTGATGGAAACACACATGCGCTGTACACCATGTCACCATTCGCCTCCGCCGCACGCAGCGGAGGCGGTCAGGCCAGCGAGGGCCGAGGTCTCGGTCTCCAGTCTCCTACGCCTACGGGCCCGATGCTACCACCTGGCGAACCCCTTCTTCCCGGCGGCGGCCACGGCGGCGGCGCGCTCGAACTTGGCGGCGGCGCAGGGGATGGTGATGCCGCCGGGGTGCTGGAAGCCGAACGCCTCCTCGGCCTCCCGCAGCAGCTCCCCGAACATGGGGTGGTTGAAGTACACCACGGGCACCACGTACCGGAGCGGCTCCCCGGGCCCGCCGCCGCCGACGTACACCGCCACCTGCCCCTTGGGGGTCTTCACCGCCTCGCCGCCGCCGCCGCCGAGCGTTCGCCGGCCGCGGTCCGTCCGGCCGAGGCTGAGGAGCCGCGCCAGCGACCGCCCCCACCGCAGCACGGGCGCCAGCTTCTTGGCCTCCCGGCCCTCCTTCGGGCACGGCGTGTCGAGGCGGAGGTAGCCGCCCCCCCGGCGCCGGCTCCGGCCGCAGAGCGCCCACCGCCACACGGTCAGCAGCTTGCGGCCGAGCCGGAACCCGCCGCGCAGCCTCCTCGTCCTCGGCATGGCGCGGCCGAGATCTCAACGAACCGCCCGCCTGCTTTGCGCTCCTTTCCTGGTCTGGACGAGCGAGCGAGGGGCTCTCGCCTTAATGAATGGGAGGAGACGGAAGTAACCGGTAACGGAAGCCGGAAGGAGTGTGATTAGTGGCGGAAGTGGACTGTTTTATATAGGCGTCAGCCTCACGAGAGGCGCGGCTTTTTTGAGATCCTACTAAAATTTCATGGCTCGTCGTTTTTCGTTCTGATGAAAGGAAGGTTCCTGGCTTGGCTCGGCGCTGGGCTTGTGAAGAAGATTACGTGTGGGTATTTGTCTGGGTTTTTACATGTTTCCTTTTCTTATTTTGACGTGATTTTACCTGGTTTTCGGTGGCGAGGCGGCGTTTTGTTCGCTAATGGATGGTGTGCTTCCGAGGGCACGGGCGTGGTCCATGGTTTATACTCCCATCCGTCACATAGTATACGAATGTTTAAAAAACGCTATTATATTATAGTCTTGTTAAGTCTCAGTTGACTGACTCAGTCGATGCTATATCCGAGAGATCTTACATTAAGGTCCGCGCAAAATTTTCCTTTTTACGTTTTCTTTTATTTTTCTTTCATTGATTGAGATTTAGTTAAATTTCAGTCGACGGAGACCTAGCCACACCCATTATATTATGGGAAGGAATGAGTGTTTTTATTATTATAAAAGAAACGTCTCACAATATAAGACGTTTTTGCAAGCTGCTCCATCCGTTCCTAAATATTTGTCTTTTTAGAGATTTTAAATGGACTACCACATACATATGTACACAGGCATATTTTAGAGTATACATTCACTCGTTGTGCTTTGTATGTGGTCACTTTTTAAAATCTCTAGAAAAACAAATATTTAGGAACGGAGGGAATATATATTATGGGACGAAGAGTAGCCCACTAGAGCATCTATAACATCTTACCTATCTCTATGATATGTGTAGTACGTCGTCATTCACACGCAGTTATTAATGTGAAAATAATTTGAAAACAAGAGCCGAATTAATTCACAAATCGAACTATTAATACTCCCTCCGTTCCTAAATATAAGACCTTTTAGATATCCCATTATGGATTACATACGAATGTATATAGACATACTTTAAAGTGCAGATTCATTCCTTTTGCTTCGTATGTAGTCTATCGTGAAATCTCTAAAAGGTCTTATATTTAGGAACAAAGGGAGTACAATTAATCTTTACTATTAAAGTGGTATATAGATCTTCTTGTTCCCACGTAGCCATTAATAAAAAATAATTTAAAAATTAAGTGTCGAGTAAACTTGGAAATCAAGCCATTAATGTAATCAATTAGCTAAATAATTGATTGTATGTGCAATTAATCACATCCATTTAAATAGAGATTTTTTTTGTGCAGAACTAGTTTGGAAACCGAGTCATTAATGCAACTCATTAGGTGTAGGGATTTTTTCCAACCTGTTTTCCTTAATAGTCTACATGACTCACCTTTTTAGCTATTCTTTTTTAAACTGTCCATAATCTACCACTTTTGCATGCGACCACTCTTTCAAATATTGTTCCATCACGTAGCAACGCACGGGTATTTGTCTAGGTAAATGTCACAATGATGTGAAATTACTTTCCTGAATATATAGCTTTGTTATCCATATACGCTTTTTTTATCAAATTATTTAAATTAATTTATCGATACCCACATTCGTGCACCCAATATCCCCATTAGCTAAAACACAGACAAAAGAGCTTGGTAATGGGGGTCCCACCACGGGCGTATGTTTCGCTAGAGAGGCGATCACAAAAGTGATCGGTAGGCATTGCCAGGGTCTATGATTTCTTCGCTCGAGGGAGGCTAATCTTCCGGCGGTGGAGAAGACTGTGGTGGCGTAGTTTCTCCTCACTGACAGACTTGCGGTTCTCTCCTCGGTGTGTGTTCTGTAGCTAAAGGAGACGTGGAGTATGGCGAGCCCATCCAAGAAGCAGCTAAGGAAGAAGGCGTCTAGAGATCTTCTTGATTGCCGGTGGAGGCTAAGTCACCAAACGGACCGGGTAGTCTCTCTGCTAGGATGCGGGGTCTTGTTTCGATGGCAAAGGGGGTGCATTGGGCTGATCTTCGACAATCCAGAAAAGGACCACCCCAAATCCTCAAGGTAGGCAATAGTGGGAAAGGCTTTCTCTCCATGTTCTCTAAGCATCAATGCCATAGACAGGGCCATGCAGAGGGCATGGGGCTTGCACCATGATGCGCAGTTCATGGACACAAGGTTGGGAGGTTTGAGTCCTAGTACGATAAGGTGCCACATTTTTGTTCCGAGCGTGGCAGGTTTGGGCCCTCTCGAAGTGGTCAAACCCTACGTCGTGCTTCTGTTGTATTGATTGAGTTGGAGTACAAAGTACATGATCATCTACCTCGAGATCATATGTGATTGTCTAATTCCCTACCCTACAAGATAAAACCCCACGACTGATATAGGGACCGAGGTTTCCTATGGTTTACATGAGGCCAGTTACATCTAGGGATAAACATGCCGATGATTCAAATATGTCTTGGAATATGCGCCAAGTCTTCAGAAGATTCTATCTTGAGCACGCCGAAGGGCATGGTAGTGTTGGACCACTTGTTAATGATCCAGGGGTCCTTGGTCCAGTCCACTATTAAGGGGGTGACGTGGTTTGCACCCCCTTATCTAGGACACCGTCAGTAGCCACTGAACTAGTCTTCAAGCCGATGACATCAAAATCCTCGGAATAGCTTCGTCTTGGATCTTCAGCTTGGTAGGAGAGTTCGAAAATCTTGATGCTTCATCTTGATTTTCATGTCCAAAGACTCCCTTTGATCCAAAGTTGATTGATTTATCCTTTTCGGCATCTTCCTCTACTATAACCAATATTTTGGTCCAAGAGGTATCGCATTTTGAACATCCAAGGACGTCCAACCCAAATTCCCCGATAGATGCTCTTATTCTTGTCGGATCTAAGGACCCTACCAATCGTAGGTAGCTTAATAGCGAAGGCTTGTAGTGCTTGCACAAGCAGGTTGATTGGGTTTTACTCTAAGAAGTTTTGACCGAAAATTGAACTGTTGACTTGCATTATAGAACCAAAAGGTCCCATCGGTAGTCATTATGCTGAGTTTACCACTGTTGTCGCGCTTGAGGACCGGTGGACAGATCGCCATGGCCATGAGCAGATGCTTTGACATAGCGGAGAGTACATGTCGTACCAGGGCGAGACGCTCTCCTCTCGAGAGCATGGAGGCATGCCAAGTGGAGAGCTTTTTAAGCATGCGGACCACGAGCATTTGAAGAGCCGAGGCCGGCACCTTGCACATAGAAAAAGCGGGAGGCCCGTGTATGGGATGGGGAAGCTCGCTAGGGGGCATGAAAGCACCGTAGCAACAGCCGCTGTCTCGGCGTCGGTGCAGTGGATAGGAGTGACGGAGCACTTCATGAAGTTGGTATGGAGACCCGAGGCATGATCGAAGACATGAAGATTGGAGCGCACGGTGGTGAGCTCTGCCGTGTCCGGGTGGCAGAAGAGCACGACGTCGTCGGCATAAAGGGACACGCTGACATGGCGTGTAGTAAACCGCCGGAGAATACCCACACCCATTGTGTGTTGTAGCAGGGAGTTGAGAGCATCAATCACCAGGGTGAAAAGCATGGGGGAGACCGGGTCGCCCTGCCGGAGGCCCTTTCGCATGGCTGATGATCTGGTCGTGGACGCCGTTGATGAGGACCCGCGTGGTCGTGGTGGACAGAAGGATGGACACCCACTCGCACCACCGCCGGTTGAATCCAAGATGGCGTGGGATCTCAAGGAGGAAGGGCCATGACACGGAGTCGAAGGCGCGTGCAATGTCAAGCTTGAGCAGCACGCGGTTGGCCTTGTATTGATGGAGGTGGCGAGCTGTTTGCAGCACAAGCAAGAAAGTTGTCGTGGACCGAACGGCCAGAGGTGAAGGCGCTATGGCTGAAGGAGACAAGCTCGTTGAGCCGAGGTGCAAGGCACAAGGAGAGAACTTTGGCCACCAGCTTGACCACTAGGTGAAAAAGGCTGATGGGTCGGTAGTCGCCCGGCGTGGTCGCATCGGCGCGCTTGGGGAGCAGGGTGATAAACGCTTTGTTAAGGCACTGGAAGCCCCTGCCATTCATGTGGTAGAGCTTGCTAAAGGCGTCCATGAAGTCTGCCTTGATAACATCCCAACAGCAACGCAAAAATTCAGCGGAGAAGCTGTTCGGGCCCGAAGATTTGCCGGTGGGAAGCAGCTTGATGGTGTGCCACACCTCGTCCTTAGTGAATGGTTGCTCGAGCGAGGAGAGATCAAAGGATCGAGGATCGATCACACCCAGGTCAAGGGAGTATGTGTGCGCCTCCGCGTTGCCAATAATCGCCGAGAAGGCCGGCCCCAGGGTCTCCGAGACGAGGGTGGGGGGAAAAAGCTCGAGCTTGGTCTCTTGTAAACAGACGATGGCAGGCAAGTCCGAGGATATGACACTACAGACGGCGGCACGCTTAGCACGGAGTTGAGACCACGAACGTTCCAAAATATAATCTTAGGGTTCCAATCCATGGGAAACAATGAGGATCCAGGGAAAAAGGAGACAATAGGGGGCTATGACTGTGGACTATGCACATTATGTAAAAGGGAGCAAGAGTCCGCGGCATACCTCTTCGTCAAGTGTGGGTATACATTGTACCTTTGGGACATGGTGACGGTATGACTGCAGCTAGATTGTATTTACGCATCCAGCTGGCCCGGGGAGAGGTCTTTAGAAAAGTCCATGCTCCTGAGTTGGACCGTCTAGAATGAGTGGAATGCCCGGATTTTTGGAAACAAGTTCTCTCACCCTTCTTCACTCCATCAAGAATGATGCTAAGGTTTGGGCTGCCGCGTGAGCGGAATATTTGTCATGCCGGGAGAGTGATGGCCATGTTGTATTTTTCCTTTTTCTCGCAAACTCTTGTCCAACTCCTTCTCAAGTACTCCCTCCGGTCTTTTTTAATCTGTATATAAGTGTTGTCTAAAGTTAACGAACCTCTACTTTGACCAAACTTATAAAAAATATGAACACTCGCAATGTCAAATCAATAGTGTTAGATTCATTATGAAATGTAGTTTCATAGTATATATGTCTTATATTGTAGATGTTAATATTTTCTAATATAAATTTAATCAAACTTTATAAAGTTTGACTTGACACAAATGAAGCAAAAAGGAATGGAGGGAGTAATGGATGAGGATTTTTTTTGTGTGCCTTCGTTAAAGAAAGGTCTGAGAACTGCAAATAGTACATCGTGTCAGCCCTAATGCAAGTCGTGCGTGTGCCTTTTCAGCACCATGCATACAAAAATGAAAAAAAAAACATCTTATCGGACAAACAATGTGTGATACACGTGTGATCAGCCCCGCAACTCCCGTTGAAGCAGTGGATACTACCGTATTGGTAGTACTCCCTCCGTCCGAAAAAGTTAGCCCTAATATAGCGCAAGATACATTTATTTGAGAGACAGGTTTTTCGAACGAAGTGAGTACACTCTAATGGATACATTCGAATTCAGACCCGACAGAAGGAAGGCACTCTCGTTGATTGGAAATTCTGTCGTAACAAACCACCAAGTTAAAATACTCGAACTCATACCGAACGAACCTGAAGCACTGCCAGAAACGTATCCAACATCCCGTGTGTCTGAATTTTAAAAGCCCCACGCAGGAAACGCAAGTCGTGAACCTGAAGCACCGCTCTCGCTCTCTCTGGTGCGTCTCCAAAGCACGGCTTCGTCCAAGGCCGTTGTGGCTTCCAGTAGTGGTTTGCTAATGGGATTTGATTAAAAATGCGCACTCGCTGACGATGCAGATGTTTGGCTCCCGTTTTGCTAGCAAGCCAGTGCTCCGTACAGTGCCTCGGCGCCACTCCGTGGCTGTCCGATGTCGCCGGTTTGCCCCCGCCATCAGAGGCACACGTATCGGCGCTTTCCGGTCTGTAGTGAGGGTGGGCGACACCGGCTGCGGGTTCACTGAACGCACGTCGGACATGCCGGTCGCCCTGTCCGAATGCACCGCGAGATGAAAATGAAATGAACCAAAACGTCTCTGTACTTTGCCAGTTGGGTTGGGTGGCTCCGGGCCCGGGGTACGATCGATAGATGAGGTGATTTCTCCACGTCGTGCTCGGCCAGCCTGCGCGAACCCAAGTTGTAGTACGTTTGTTTTTAACACAGTACTGACGCCAAGTTGTAGTACGTTGAACGTTCAAGCCTATGGCTACGGCTACGGCTCGGTAGAAAGATTACACGGAGGACCGCCGTCGGAACGACGGAACCTATCCAGATTCCAGGAGCAGCGCATGCGTACAACCGGGCGTGCTTTCAGTAGGAGCCGGAGGTCGGTAGAAAGGGACAGAGACTACGGGAGGCAGCAACCGAGGTAGGCAACGAGGAGAGTACGTCGGAGTAGCACTAGCTGCTTGCTGGCACGGTCCTTCTCTGCCAGGCCGGTGCACCATCGGCAAAGCAAGTGGGAGCCGCCTGCCGTCGTGAGGCCAACTCCATCGCGCGATCCTATTCTATCCGGCCCTGTTTGTTTGGGGTAAAAACGAACAAAGGAGGCGGTCCAGCGCGTAACGGCCTGGACCCATCTTGTCCGTTTTGTGTCCGGACCGACCCATTTCGAGCACAAACTTGCGTCAGGTTTGGATCGCGACAGACACCAAACGGACGCGTGGCTCGTCCGCGCCGGGGCCGCGTGGCAGGCAGCCACCTACCTTCCACCCGCCTACATCAATGCACACGAATGATGGGCGCACGCACGACCCATCTGACAAAGCCGGACACGGGCGAACCCATCGGCGCCCCAAAGGAACAAAATCCGGCCAATCCGGATGTCCGTTTGGAACCGCGTGATGGAGTTGGTCTGAGTGCGAGAGATCATCATTAAAGACCACTGGCTACTAGTAGTAGCCCAGTAGTCACAACCGGCGTCCGTACGTACATCCTGGTTCGGGTGAGGCAGGGCAGGGGAAAGAGGGGAGAGCTGCGGTGCCGTGCGGACACTCCGTCGGCGTCGGCGTGCATGCGGCAGCAGCTGACAAGTCGACAAGCGCGCGCGTTTGGCTCTGGACCGTCCCTGATAGGAGTAGATCCTGGTTATATTACCTGTCTCTCTGTTGGCTGCTCGTGTGCAGTGCATTATTAGAAAACTCCTAGGATGTCAAGTGCAACGGGCAGGGCACCTGGGGCCAGCGGGGAGTGTGGTCGAGCAGGACACCTGGTGGAAGGATGGATACATCAACTTTGCTTTGTTTATATTATGGTGGGAGACCGGGGCAGACGACGCACCTGAACAGATCGACATGGCGAAGTTTCCCGGTAGGGAAGCCTCGGCAACCCGGCTGCACCAGGGCAGAAGTGTCTGGCCTTTTCCGCCGAGGCCACGCCGTCGTTGTTTAAGCTAACGCTTTCTTTAGTAAAGCAAGCTTCTGTCGGGACATCTGACTATCAGATGAATGGATAATATATAATGTTGGCGTGTGCGAGCGTTCTCCGTTAGATCTGTCTTGTCGTTTGAAATGCCAATCTGTCACTAGCGGACTAAGCCATGACGACGCTAATCAATCTCTGGGGTGAGAACAACAGGTTGAGTTCCACACATCAAGCGACCATTGCTCCTGACAAATGCTACAAATTTATAAACTGTTTGTATGACTAGATTCTCCTTTAATTTCGGACACAGTACAAATCATATATGCAGTGTATTAGGGTATCTCAACGCCATCCCACGAACCGGACACACCAATCATCACGGACATGGATAAGGAAGCCCCATCCAATCATATAGCTCAAACGTTCGCCTCTATTAACTTCAAAAGAATAGCGACGTTCTTCCGCCAAATAGCAACTCCGGGGCAGAGAAATCAACCTTACGCCAAATAACTAACATTATAGAAATCAACCTTCCGCCAAATAGCTGACAGGAGCTATTACTTTCCGCCATTTGAGGTATAATTTTTGTAAAAATACTAGTAGGGACGTAAAAAATAGCGAACAAAAATCAAGCTTTCGCCAACATGAGCTATTGCCTTCGACCAAATAGCAATGGCCTTTCGCCAAATAGCAACGGACATGGGTACGGGGAGCTTTTGATTAGCCAGGCGGATATTCCGACTCCCACAAACCTTCCACTTGCTTTCGGTCGCGGGAATTCAAACATGCGGACTGGTCCATGAATGTTTGAGACACCATGTTAAATGGCAAGAAAAAAGATCAGACACCTCAGACAAGACGTTTGCGGCCGTTTGCGGGACGTCATTGGAGGTGCCCTTGAGTTCCTTATAGATTAAACGGTAATTCATAGATACCACACATACATCATTTTAAATGCATAATATATATGTTCTATTAGCCACAAAAATTGAGCGATTTCCCCGTTCAATTACTCTAGTGAGCTACTAGAAAACTTTCGCTATAAAACACTCCAATGTACTAGTCGGTTACATGTCTAGTACAGTGGAGTATTGGCACACCGGGGCGCAGGCTCCTGGTTTTTAAAATATGTTTTAAACATATTTTAAAATGTTAAAAAAATTTAAACAAAAATTTGGCGCGTACATTTTGGTATTGTACATGCTCACAAAGTTGTCTCGCGAAAAAGTGACTAGTTATGTTCCGCGTGTGAAAAAGATAAAATCTGGTTTTAAAAAGTGCTTTTCACATGACATTTTTTTTGTCTTTTTTATACAAGCCACAAAAATGTCAGTTTTTCCAAAACTTGACGTGCACACATATAATGTTAAAATGTATGCATCAAATTTTTGTTTGAATTTTTTCTCACTTTGAAATATTTTTTCCTGTGGCAGGAGCGCGTGCTCCATGTGCAAAAGCGAATTTCTGACTGTACTAGTCAGTCACGTGTCTGTAGAAGCAGCCAGAACAGCCACGATCCAAATGTGCAGCCGCATACATCGCCGGTACTGTGCCCTGGTAGAATAGTATTTCCTCCGTTTTTATTTACTCCACATATTAGTTTTGGTCAAAGTTAAACTTTATAAACTTTAACAAAGTTTGTAGACAAAAATATTAACATATACAATAAGAAATCAACACCATTAGATTCATTATCAAATGTACTTCCACATAGTATAAATTTCTTATGGTAAATATTTATATTTTCTTCTATAAACTTGGTCAAATTTTAGTAAGTTTGATTTCAGTCAACTCTAATATGCGAAGTAAATAAAAACAGAGGGAGTAGCTACGGAACGAATAGGAGTACTCCGTCGTTGTTCAAATGCCGTACGAGGAGGAGGGCTTTTAATTATCAAGCGTAAACTATTCTTGATGTAACCCTTGCACGGAACCGTACGGATCTTCATCCATGGCTAAACATGATTAACCGCATTCTACTCCTAGTCAACGAACCAACAAGTGTGTACTGTATGTCCCTACGTGTTTCGATTAGAATCGGGCATGGCAGCGCCTACTATGCAACGCCCGGGGAAGAAAAATACTGTGGTCAGAGCCGTGTGTTATAGCGCGTAATGTTCAATTTCCCAACAACAACAACAAGTAAATTAACGTGCTTTGCCGCTACCGCTGGAGTGCTAGAGATGTTGATCGTTTCCTTTTTCTAGGGACGAATTCGACGCCAAACAGAAACACGTCACGTCTGAAAGATGCTCAACTATTCAGGACCGAATACCTTTTGTTGATTTGAGCTACTCCTATATATCCGTCCCACGGTCCATCAATCAAAAGATATAACCTGCCCCTGTTCCGTTCTGATTGATCGAGCGTGAGCAGACTACTACCATTCGTGGTCCCTCGTCAGAAAAACAGCATCACAAGTCAAATCGTTATTGATTAAAATCAAAATCAATGGCGCGTCAGGATCAAGTGCACCGTGCTTGTCAAGCTAGATGAACAAGTGCACCGTGCTTGTCAAGCTAGATGAACAAGTGGCTCGCGCCGCGCATTCCCACGGGCCACAGTGGACCACCTCCTGTACCCGTCTTAACGGATAGACAATGCCACCTCTGTACTCGCCCGTACCCTTCGCGTACGTGCAAATCATCGATGGAACTCGAAGCAATGTGCTGACTTTGAATGATCAACTGCCATTTTTTTAGCTCTGAACGTCGGGAAATGTCAAGGTCCAAGGATACGAATTGCTCAGCGTTAAAAATCCTAGTGTCCTAGTCGAAAGAAAGGTCAGATTCGGGGTTAAAAAAATGCATAATTTCCCGGTTTAACATGAGAACCGGGAAGCAGCAGAGTATACGCAGTGACGCAAGCGGAAAAGATCGTCCAGGATTAAGTAGCCCCGTGTGGTTCCTTCGTTCCGTTCGTTTCTGCGAGTCCTTGGCCTCACATATTCAGCGATGGCAAAAAAAGAAAGAAAATTAAGCAAAGATGGGGACATTCGCAAGTATGACAACGTGTTGCACGTCACGTGTAGCCTGCTTATTAATTGTTTTCCCCGTCACACATTGACTTCACTCGCGCGCTCCAATTAAGCAGGAGGGAGAATCCGAGACCTCACTTTTCATGATACTGATTCGTCCTTTTGTTTTGACAGAATGAGACCAATTCGTCCTTGTGGTACGTAGGATGTGATTTCAGGAACTATCCCTGTACCGCCCTGCCATACGCATGGCACCGGTAATGTTTTCTTTCTTTCTGGTCACTGTTCTTTTAAGGGGTAAACCAAGTTTTTAGAGCAACTCCAACGCGGTGACCTAAACGGACGTTGATTTTGTCCGCTTCGGTCGCTCGTTCGCTTGTTGTCGGTGTCAAAACCGTCGAATCTCGGGTAGGGGGTCCCGAACTGTGCGTCTAGGCTGGATGGTAACAGGAGGCAGGGGACACAATGTTTTACCCAGGTTCGGGCCCTCTCGATGGAGGTAAAACCCTACGTCCTGCTTGATTAATATTGATGATATGAGTAGTATAAGAGTAGATCTACCACGAGATCGGAGAGGCTAAACCCTAGAAGCTAGCCTATGGTATGATTGTTGTTGTGTATGTTGTCCTACGGACTAAAATCCTCCGGTTTATATAGACACCGGAGAGGATTAGGGTTACACAAAGTCGGTTACAATGGTAGGAGATCTACATATCCGTATCGCCAAGCTTGCCTTCTACGCCAAGGAAAGTCCCTTCCGGACACGGGACGAAGTCTTCAATCTTGTATCTTCATAGTCCAGGAGTCCGGCTGAAGGTATAGTCCGGCCATCCGGACACCCCCTAATCCAGGACTCCCTCAGTAGCCCCTGAACCAGGCTTCAATGACGACGAGTCCGGCGCGCAGATTGTCTTCGACATTGCAAAGCGGGTTCCCCCTCCAAGTACTTCATAGAAGATTTTGAACACAAAGATAGTGTCCGGCTCTGCAAAATAAATTTTTCACATATTGCCATAGAGAGAATAATATTTACACAAATTTAATCTGCTTATGTATTCCGTAGTGTGACACACCACGGCCAAGCCTTTATCCGAGTCGTTTCATTATCCCACCTCAGCGCGTCATGCGAGGCGATTTCCTTGGCACGTCTTGTTAAAGCGGAGATCGTGTCCCCTTATTCCAGGATTCTCATCAATACGGGCGTGGGTAACCCAACCGCGCCATTGATTACGGCGCTTGGAGATAAGCGAGGTTTACCAGGCTGGTGGGGACACATAGTTGCGTCCACCCATATAAGGGGATAAAGATCCACCTTTTCACCTACGCCTTCTTCCTCCCTTGCTTATCCATTCTCGCGCACTCGAGCTCCAGTGCCCAAGTCCGCACTCCCCACCTCAACCTTCTCCAGCCATGTCCGGAGCGGGAGGCAAGTGGATGGTCTCCTCCGTCACGGAGGGACACATCAAAAGACTGAGGAAGGCCGGATACTTGTCTAACGACATCGCGTACCGGCTCCCCGAAAAGGGGCAGCTCATCCCCACCCCTAAGCCCCATGAGAGGGTGGCGTTCCTCCCTCATTTCCTCCGCGGACTGGGCTTCCCTCTTCACCCATTTGTCCGGGGGCTCATGTTCTACTATGGCCTGGATTTCCATGATTTGGCCTCGAACTTTGTCCTCAACATCTCGGCGTTTATCGTCGTGTGCGAGGCTTTCCTCCGCATCCGCCCCCATTTCGGCCTATGGCTCAAGACTTTCAATGTCAAGCCGAAGGTGGTGCGCGACAACCAGGCGGAGTGCGGAGGCGCCATGGTGGGCAAGAATCTCAGACTTGTCAACGTAGTCCAGGTTATGCTCATCCGCCTGATCCTCCCGTGTCAACAACGGGCTTTCAACCTATGGGAGTTCGACCCGGCGCGGCACCGAACTCTGAGCAGGCTCTTCGACACGACATACGAAGATGCTTGGAAGGTGCTTTTCAAGGGCGCCGAGGCCCCCGCATCCGCTACCGAGGATCGCGGATTCAGTACGCAGCGTCACGCTCATGCGGTAAGCTGTTTTTTCCTTTTACAGGGTATCAGTTTTTCATAGTTTGACTCCATGCGAGATCTAAGCTCCCTTACCTTTGACAGGATTGGAAGGAGACGTCCGGACAGATCAACTGTCCGCCTCCTTTGCCCGAAGGCCCAGCGGACGCTCGTTTGGCGAAGCTGCTGGTTCCGGCACCCCATGTGGTGCCGGAGAAGAGGGCCAAGAAGAAGGCCACGGGGACTCGAAAGAGTGCCCGGCGCCTGGAGGTGTCGGATCCCTCATCCGACGACTCCAAGACGCACTCCTCCCATGAAGACGGGGAGGAGGAAGAAGAGACCCCTCCCCCTCCAGCGGGGGAAGGGAAGAAAAGGAAGGCCGCCCCAACTGGGGAGGCCGAAGGGTCCAAGAAGGGGAAAACCCTTCCTTCGGACTACTCCACCGACGCTGACGACGGCAGAGAGGAGTGGCCTCCCAGGGCCAAGCCCTTGGCCAAATCGTAAGTATCCGGATACCAGAGTAATTCATAGTATTCGTTTATTGCATAGCTTTCCCTTATGTCGAATATGTTTATGCAGCCCACCCAAAGACCGGCTCGACGCGTCGTCGAGCGGCTTACTGGACTCGTTGGATGTGAACTCGCTTCCGACGGCTTCCTCCCCCCGCCCTACGGACGACATCGAAGTATTGTCCCAACAGGTCCAAGCCGGGATGAGGTGGTCCTGGAGGCGCCGCGAGGCGACCTCCCAGACTCCAAGAGTAAAGGGGATGAAACCCCCCAGGGCTCCAAGTCCGGCCCTAGGCCGGACACCGCTCCGGAACCTTCAAAGGTTCCAGAGTCCGGCGGGGGATCTCCTTCCGAGAGGAGCAAGCCTACCGTGCCGGTGACCTCCGTCCAACCAGAGGCGCCGGACAATCTGTTAGAGGCGCTCCAAGGCGCCTCCATCGACGAGGAGCACCGCACCATAATGAGTGCGGTGGTCCAGAAGGTTCAGTCCGCCAAGAGCGGACTGACTGAAGCTTGTACTAGCCTTTTAACAGGCTTTGAGGTAAGTAAAGAATGTGTAAATAATATTACTGCATAGACAGTAGCCCCTGATGCTCTGTTTGGCGTTCGGGAAGAAAAGCCGAATAGAGGATCAAATAAAATTCGTAGGAGTCTAACAAAAAGGAGTCAATATGCGTATGCAGGCTTCTCTGCTTGCGTCCACCGCACTGACTGCGGAAGTGGACACGCTAAAGCAGAACCTCGAGCGGTCCGAGCAAGAGCTCGGGTGTTGGGGATATAATTATTTACGTAAGCCGCCCAGGAGGGGCCAGGTTACGCAAAGAGAAGCCCATCTGAAGCCCAAGACCAAGATGTGAAGATGGCGGTTCAGTAAAGGGTCTAAAGGCCCACAGACGATTTAGGGCCCATGGTGATAAACCGCCATGAGGGCGCGACTTGTATTGTAAGGTAGAAATAACTAGTCACCGAGCCGGACACTGTTTATGAGCCGGCCGGGACTCTGTAAGCCGTAGGGCGTCGACCCGTGTATATAAGGGGACGACCCGCTGGCGGCTTAGGGACAGAAGAAATAAGAGATCGAGAACCAGGCATAGCGTATCTCGCTCCCTGGTCATCGAAACCTCAAGCAATTCCAACCCAACTAGACGTAGGCCTTCCTTCACCGTAAGGGGCTGAACTAGTATAAACCTCACGTGTCCTTTGTCCCGATTAACCCCTTTAAGCTTCCTAGTTGCGATGGCTCCACGATCAAGTCCTTGCAAGAGGACATCTGCCGTGACAATTCCACGACAGTTGGCGCCCACCGTGGGGCCAGCGCACGGTGGATTTGAGTTCTTAAAGGACAGCTTCAAAGGGCTCAAGGGATACGCAGTTGGCCGGATGACCAAGAGTCGTCGCGGCAAGATCTACATCGACGACGAAGGCTGGGGCTCCGACGCCGGCTCAATTGAGTACGGCTACCGGGTCCCCTTTGGCGGAATTCACGTCTTCATCGGCCGGATTGGTGAGCCGGGCCCTGAGCCGGACAGCTGCACCGACCTCGTCGAGACGGCTCAGCGTGCGAAACCTGCCCGAGCTCAACCCGTCGTGAAGCGTGCCTTTGTGGGTTGCATCCATGGAGGTGAACTTCCTGAAGGATCTGAAGGTGATGGTGAGCCGGCCGTCCTCTCTGACGGTGATTCATCCGCCGGCTCAACAGATTCGCTGTATCAAGTTCAAGATGGTGTGCTTGGGGGCTGTTCCGATGGCAGCACTATTCCGGACCTCTCAGAGTCGCCAAACTAGGCAGGAGTCTTCATGGCTGGTACTCAATCCGGCCAAAATTCTACGACCTCAGCGGCGATAACGTCCGGGTTAGGAGCAGCCGGGGCAGGAGGCCTCATGCGCTCACCGGCTCAGGTGCTGATGGATCTCATGGATAAGCTTACGGCTTTGTTAACTGTTACAGTCATCCCTGCGAACCAATCTGAGCATGAGGCAGAGGTGGCACAGGTTCGCGACGAGATCGCCCGAGTCAAGGAAACCTTAGCAGCTGAGGATGCTAGATTAGCAGCAGAGCGGGCGGCTTTGGACGTACAGGCGCAACAACTTTAGGCAGAGGCCTTGCAGCTCACGTTGAGCTTAAACGCATCTAATGAGGTAATGAGGAGGAGACATCAGAAAACTCAGTCCCGTTTACCTCAGAATTATGATCCTCGGAATCTCTTTGCTACATCCGGGGCCGGCCCAAGTAACCCGCCAGGTGCGAATCATCTTATTACATCCGGAGCGGGAGGTCCAGTCCAACCTCAGGGGATGGCACCTCCTCACGGCAATATGGCACCGCCCAATTACGTACCAATACCACAGGGTCACTTCTCCAACCCCATGGAGAACTTAATCGCAGCATCAGCATGTTTGGCAGCTCTCCCAGTAGATGGGGATGATCCGACAACGGTGGAAACCCGGAAGATCAGAGAACTTGTCCAAACAGCCCTGGCTCAGCAAGAGACCTACTCTTACATCCGGGATAGGATTCACTCGACTCCTTCGCCCTGGTTAGCCCCGCCTCGTCAAAATCGGAGCCCGAGTTACAGTAGACACATGGAGTCAGAGGCCTTGTCAAGTAACGCTCAGCGTCGGAACTAGCCCGGCGGGTATAACCCGGTTCAGGATCGGATACGTCAGGAGGACGAGCGGGCGGCTCAGCTAGCGGCTCAGCTAGCAGCCCAACAGAACTCACCGGCTTACCGGATGACTTCCGTTGAGGCGGGAGTTGCTACTAGAACCGGAGGAGTTCCTTGTCTGGTACCGGCTCTATGTAATGTACGCCTGCCCAAGGATTTCAAGGGACCTTGGAAGGTGCCGAATATACGGCCGATTTACAGCCTGGGCGTGGATTGAAAGTTACGAGATGGCTATGGAGCTGCTGGAGGTTAGTGATGAAGCGATGGCTAAATATTTCACCATGATGTTGGACGGAACGGCCCGTTCTTGGTTAAAGGGTTTGCCACCCAACTCCATTAGTTCATGGGCGGAGCTAAAGGCCCGTTTCATCCAGAACTTCAAGGATACTTGCAAGCAGTCTATGTCAATTGTGGATCTGACAAATTGTAAGCAGGAAGAAGGTGAATCTACGACTCATTGGGTGCGCTGGGTCAAAGATATAATACATTCGTCTGATAAGATGGATGCCGGCTCAGCAGTTCTCATGCTGGAGAAGAATTGCCGCTTTGAGCCTCTGAGACAGAAGCTGGGGCGCCTTAAGCGTGATTGCAACAATATGGGGATGCTGATGGCGGCTTTAGTCAAGTATGCCGATTCTGATAGTACCAAGGACCCCGCGTCTGATGATGAAAAGATGGGGAAGGGAAAGAAGAATGGTAATGGAAAGGGTCAGCAGCATAACCCGGCAAGTCAAGAAGGCAATAAGCGTAAGGCGGACGGTAACCCGGAATTTGTGGCCAACGCACAGGGTAACAATCAGAAGCGCAAAGGGAAGCCACCCCGGTTTGGTGGGTCAGGACCGTCTCTTGAGCAACTACTCAATGAGCCCTGCCCGAAACACGGCACCCGGAAACGACTAGCGACTCATTTATGGAAGGATTGCGCAATCATGAAAGCTCTCAAGAATTCTAATACGTTTGATGGCAATCAAGGCCCAAGCGGCAGCTCGGGAGCCGGCGGCTTTCATGGCCCGGGCGGTGGTTCAGGATCCGGTTTTTAGGGAAACTAGGGTGGTTATAATCAACAGCAGTCTAGTCAAGGAGGTCAGCAGCAGCAGCAGTTGGGTTATCAGAGCCATCCAAAACAGTTAAACAGTGGGCAGTATCACGTATTCACCACAAGTTTGTGTAAACGTGATCAGAAAGTTCATAAGAGGGCTGTGAATTCTGTTGAATCGGCTGTCCCTCGTTACTTGAGGTGGTCGGAACAGCCTATTGTATGGAGCAGGGAGGATCACCCTCCCCGGGTTGATAATCCGGGTCAACTGGCTCTAGTGGTGGCACCGCAGGTTGGTGGGTATAAATTTACGAAGGTGCCCATGGATGGAGGTAGCAGCATCAACATCCTCTATTACGAGACCTTTCGGCGCATGGGCTTAACTGACAAGAATTTAAAGACTTCCAACACCGTCTTCCATGGAGTGGTGCGCAGTAAGTCAGTGTATCCTGTGGTCAAGATTGAGCTAGAGGTGGCCTTCGGAGACGAGCATGATTCTAGGGCGGAAAAGTTAACTTTTGAAGTGGCAAAATCAAGAGTCCATATCACGCTTTGTTCGGGCGGCCGGCCTATGCCAAGTTCATGGCACGGTCGTGTTATGTTTATCTACAGCTCAAGATGTCGTGCTACAAGAGTACCATCACTGTGCACGGAAGCCGAAAGGTGTCCCTGGAGTGTGAAGAAGGCGATGCGGCTTACGCCGAGTCTGTCTGTGCAGCAGAGGAGCTCAAATTTTATCAAGATAACGTTGACCCGGCGGATATGACTTCTCTCAAGAAGCCGACTACGGAGCATGACCCAGCCATGAAGTTTAAATCGACTGCAGAGACTAAGCTTGTTGATTTTACTCCGGGCGATTCATCTAAGCAATTCAGCATCAGTGCCAACTTGGATCCTAAATAGGAAAGCGCGCTCATCGAGTTCATCCGTGAGAACCGAGACATCTTTGCATGGAAACCTTCTGACATGCCAGGTGTACCAAGAGGACTCGCTGAGCACACTCTTAATATTGATCTGAAGTATAAGCCGGTCAGGCAGTTTCTGCGGCGATTCAATGAAGAGCGACGAAAAGCTATAGGAGAAGAGGTCGCCCGGCTCTTGGCGGCTGGGTTTATTGTCGAAGTTTTCACCCAGAGTGGTTGGCTAACCCGGTACTCGTACTCAAGAAAAATGGCACCTGGCGGATGTGTGTGGATTACACGGACTTAAATAAGGCTTGTCCGGCTAATCCTTTTGCCCTCCCCCGTATTGATCAAATCATTGATGCTACGGCAAGTTGTGCGCGTTTGAGCTTTTTGGATGCTTATTCTGGTTATCATCAGATCAAGATGGCAGTTAAGGACCAGGAGAAGACGACTTTCATCACCCCGTTTGGAGCCTTCTGCTATGTGTCTATGCCTTTTGGGCTCAAGAGTGCCCAGGCAACTTATCAACGGTGTGTACCGAATTGTCTCCACAATCAGATTGGGCGCAATGTTCATGCCTATGTGGATGACATAGTAGTGAAATCCAGAGAGGCGGAAACCTTGATATCTGATCTCAGAGAAACCTTTGACAATCTCCGGGTTTACAAAATGATGCTTAACCCGGAGAAGTGTGTATTTGGTGTGCCTGCAGGCAAGCTTTTGGGATTCTTGGTCTCAAACAGGGGCATCGAGGCTAATCCGGAGAAGATTAAGGCAATCACTTCTTTGGCTAAACCGGCATGTATTAATGTTGTTCAGCGATTGGCAGGTCGTGTTGTCGCTTTAAGCCCGTTAGGTGAGAAGGCCCTACCGCCGTACCAATTAATGAAGAAGGCAGACACCTTTGTCTGGAGTGATGCTGCTAATGCTGCTTTTGAGGATTTGAAGAGGCAGTTATCTGAGCCGCCAGTTCTTGCGGCTCCCATTGACAAAGAGCCTTTGCTGTTATATGTGGCTGCTAATTCACGAGCCGTCAGTGTGGCAATTGTGGTAGAGCGCAAGGAGGCTGGTAAGGAACATCCGGTTCAACGGTCGGTTTATTATGTCAGTGAGGTACTCATCGAGTCAAAACAAAGATATCCTCATTGGCAGAAACTTGTTTACGGGGTGTTCATGGCAAGCCGGAAGCTGAAGCAGTACTTCCAAGGTCACCCTCTCACTGTGGTAAGTTCTGCCCCCTTGGGAGACATTATTCAGAACAGAGAGGCTACAGGATGAGTCGCCAAATGGGCCATCGAGCTCGGGCCTCATGGTCTGAAGTACGTACCGCGTACTGCCATTAAGTCTCAAGTTTTGGTGGATTTCATCAACGACTGGACAGAGCTACAGGCACCTGAGGAGAAGCCCGATAACACTTATTGGATTATTCACTTTGATGGGTCCAGACAGTTGGAAGGCTCGGGGGCTGGAGTTGTATTAACTTCCCCTCGAGGTGACAAATTTTGTTATGTGCTCTGGCTTATGTTTCCTTGCACTAACAATGTGGCTACAAAGTGGGTGGTGGGTGGGCTTTGAATTTCTTTATCGTCCGTATCCCAACCTTGCTGACTGTAGTCCGGCCAGGGCTCTCCTGATAAAGAGAGAGACTTCAGTGAATTCAGAATATCGCCGAAAGGCGAGTGCTGAAAGATGTCCGCGGCAGTAAACTCCATGATCGGTGCCCAATCAGATTCGATCGGCAGGGGCGCGGAGGGTTCGGAGTCCGGAGAGGAGTCCGGCTCCTTGGAGTCACGAGTCTCGCAGAGTGCGGAGCTGGTGTTCGGCTCGATCGCCGTTGGGATCGCAACCCCCGAGGCGGCGTCCAACCACCCATCCTTGATCGGCGCAGTTGGCTCCAAATTAAGGGTCGAAGCCGATGCGGGTGCGGCCTCCAGGGCACTGTTCGGCGGCAGAGCTAGATCATGCTCGTCGGGACAGTGCGGCGCGCTCGGCAGTGGCTCGAATCCGTCGAAGATCAAGTCCCTGCGGATGTCAGCCGTGTAGTTTAAACTTCCAAATCTGACCTGACGGCCAGGGGCATAGCTTTCGGTCTGTTCCAGATGGCCAAGTGAATTGGCCCGCAGTGCGAAGCCGCCGAAGACAAAGATCTGTCCGGGGAGGAAGGTCTTACCCTGGACTGCATCGCTATTGATGATCGTAGGAGCCATCGGGCCTGACGGCGAGGACATAGAGGAACTCTCAGTGAAAGCACCAATGTCAGTGTCAAAACCGGTGGATCTCGGGTAGGGGGTCCCGAACTATGCATCTAGGCCGGATGGTAACAGGAGGCAAGGGACACGAAGTTTTACCCAGGTTCGGGCCCTCTCGATGGAGGTAAAACCCTACGTCCTGCTTGATTAATATTGATGATATGGGTAGTACAAGAGTAGATCTACCACGAGATCGGAGAGGCTAAACCCTAGAAGCTAGCCTATGGTATGATTGTTGTTGTGTATGTTGTCCTACGGACTAAAACCCTCTGGTTTATATAGATACCGGAGAGGGTTAGGGTTACACAAAGTCGGTTACAATGGTAGGAGATCTACATATCTGTATCGCCAAGCTTGCCTTCCACGCCAAGGAAAGTCCCTTCCGGACACGGGACGAAGTCTTCAATCTTGTATCTTCATAGTCCAGGAGTCCGGCTGAAGGTATAGTTCGGCCATCCGGACACCCCTAATCCATAAACCAAGTTTTTAGAGCAACTCCAATGCGGTGACCTAAACGGACGTTGATTTTGTCCGCTTCGGTCGCTCGTTCGCTTGTCGTGTCCGCTTTTTATTTGGGTCAGCCGGTGCGCCTAATGAGGCGGACTCATTTTGTGACATGTCCGCCCCGGCATTCCGTCGAACACCTGGTGGGAGTACTTCCTTGAACTATCCCGAGCTCCCGCGAGCGCCGACCGCTCCAGGGACGCCGTCGTGTTGAATATGAGTGCCCGAGCATTGCAGGTGTGAGCGGTGTAGCTCAGCATAATCTGCTGCAAAGGGTTGACATCGTGGGTCTCGGCCTGATGGTGGCAAGAGCTTGGAAGATCTCGTCGCCGTAGGAAATCCTCCATCCTCGGGAAGCTACGGGCCGGCTCATCGAGCTCCGCGCCTACAAGGATGGGAACCTCGCCAAGCTCCACGAGCCATACGGAGAGGTAAGCCAAGAAGCTGCATGCTCTTGCCGTGCGGAAAGCGAGTGCCGGCACGCCGAGCTCCTCCGCGACATCGACGGCGAACGTCGGTAAGCCGTCGGCCATGATGCACGACAACGCTGAGAACCCACTGTCGACAGCGAACAACGTCGAGGCAAGGAGAGCACGGTACGCAGTAGGGCCCATTATCATCAGGGACTTGGTGAGATCCTTGAGGCATGGCGTGCGACGGCCGCTGAGGGAGTCCTAGATTAGGGGGTCCTCGTGTTGGAAATATGCCCTAGAGGCAATAATAAAAGGATTATTATTATATTTCCTTGTTCATGATAATTGTCTTTTATTCATGCTATAATTGTGTTATCCGGAAATCGTAATACATGTGTGAATACATAGACACCAACATGTCCCTAGTAAGCCTCTAGTTGACTAGCTCGTTGATCAATAGATAGTCATGGTTTCCTGACTATGGACATTGGATGTCATTGATAACGAGATCACATCATTAGGAGAATGATGTGATGGACAAGACCCAATCCTAAACATAGCACAAGATCGTATAGTTCGTTTGCTAGAGTTTTTCCAATGTCAAGTATCTTTTCCTTAGACCATGAGATCGTGTAACTCCTGGATACCGTAGGAGTGCTTTGGGTGTACCAAACGTCACAACGTAACTGGGTGACTATAAAGGCATACTACGGGTATCTCTGAAAGTGTTTGTTGAGTTGACACGGATCAAGACTGGGATTTGTCACTCCGTATGACGGAGAGGTATCTCTGGGCCCACTCGGTAATGCATCATCATAATGAGCTCAAAGTGACCAAGTGTCTGGTCACGGGATCATGCATTACGGTACGAGTAAAGTGACTTGCCGGTAACGAGGTTGAACGAGGTATTGGGATACCGACGATCGAATCTCGGGCAAGTAACGTACCGATTGACAAAGGGAATTGTATACGGGGTTGCTTGAATCCTCGACATCGTGGTTCATCCGATGAGATCATCGAGGAGCATGTGGGAGCCAACATGGGTATCCAGATCCCGCTGTTGGTTATTGACCGGAGAGCCGTCTCGGTCATGTCTACATGTCTCCCGAACCCGTAGGGTCTACACACTTAAGGTTCGGTGACGCTAGGGTTGTAGAGATATGAATATGCAGTAACCCGAAAGTTGTTCAGAGTCCCGGATGAGATCCCGGACGTCACGAGGAGTTCCCGAATGGTCCGGAGGTGAAGAATTATATATAGGAAGTGCAGTTTCGGCCATCGGGAGAGTTTCGGGGGTCACCGGTATTGTACCGGGACTACCGGAAGGGTCCCGGGGGGTCCACCCATCCCGGAGGGCCCCATGGGCTGAAGTGGGGAGGGGAACCAGCCCATAGTGGGCTGGTGCACCCGCTTTGGCCCACCCCATGCGCCTAGGGTTGGGAACCCTAGGGTGGGGGGCGCCCCACCTGGCTTGGGGGGAACTCCACCCCTTGGCCGCCGCCCCCCTAGGAGATCCCATCTCCTAGGGCCGGCGCCCCCCTAAGGGAGCCTATATAAAGGGGGGGGGAGGGAGGGGCAGCCGCACCCTTGACTCTTGGCGCCTCCCTCTCCCCTGCTACACCTCTCCATCTCGCAGTAGAACGGCGAAGCCCTGCTGCGGTGACTCCTGCATCCACCACCACGCCGTCGTGCTGCTGGATCTTCATCAACCTCTCCTTCCCCCTTGCTGGAACAAGAAGGAGGAGACATCACGCTGACCGTACGTGTGTTGAACGCGGAGGTGCCATCCGTTCGGCGCTAGGATCTCCGGTGATTTGGATCACGTCGAGTACGACTTCCTCATCCCTGTTCTTTGAATGCTTCCGCGCGTGATCTACAAAGGTATGTAGATGCAATCCGATCACTCGTTGCTAGATGAACTCATAGATGAATCTTGGTGAAACCGTAGGAAAATTTTTGTTTTCTGCAATGTTCCCCAATAGTGGTATCAGAGCTAGGTCTATGCGTAGTTCTTTTTGCATGAGTAGAACACAATTTGTTGTGGGCGTAGATGTTGTCAACTTTCTTGCCTCTACTAGTCTTATTTTGCTTCAGCGGTATTGTGGGATGAAGCGGCCCGGACCAACCTTACACGTACGCTTACGTGAGACCGGTTCCATCGACTGACATGCACCAGTTGCATAAG
Source organism: Triticum dicoccoides (assembly GCF_002162155.2). Lineage (NCBI taxonomy): Eukaryota > Viridiplantae > Streptophyta > Magnoliopsida > Poales > Poaceae > Triticum > Triticum dicoccoides. Next base: position 634,860,548 of record NC_041382.1, on the reverse strand, counting down.
GTGGCTGGCGGGTGTTTGTCTCTCCCACTTTAGTTGGAGCGGATTCGATGAAAAGGGTTCTTATGAAGGGTAAATAGAAGTTGACAAATCACGTTGTGGCTTTCACGTAGGTAAGAAAACGTTCTTGCTAGAACCCTATTGCAGCCACGTAAAACTTGCAACAATAATTAGAGGACGTCTAACTTGTTTTTGCAGCAAGTGTTTTGTGATGTGATATGGCCAAAGTTGTGATGAATGATGAATGATATATATGTGATGTATGAGATGTTCATGCTATTGTAATAGGAATCACGACTTGCATGTCGATGAGTATGACAACCGGCAGGAGCCATAGGAGTTGTCTTTATTTTTTGTATGACCTGCGTGTCATTGAGAAACGCCATGTAAATTAGTTTACTTTATTGCTAAACGTGTTAGCCATACTAGTAGAAGTAATAGTTGGCGAGCAACATCATGGAGACACGATGATGGAGATCATGATGATGGAGATCATGGTGTCATGCCGGTGACAAGATGATCATGGAGCCCCAAGATGGAGATCAAAGGAGCTATGTGATATTGGCCATATCATGTCACTATTATTATTTGATTGCATGTGATGTTTATCATGTTTTTGCATCTTGTTTACTTAGAACGACGGTAGTAAATAAGATGATCCCTCATAATAATTTCAAGAAAGTGTTCCCCCTAACTGTGCACCGTTGCGACGGTTCGTTGTTTCGAAGCACCACGTGATGATCGGGTGTGATAGATTCCAACGTTCACATACAACGGGTGTAACACAGATTTACACATGCAAACACTTAGGTTGACTTGATGAGCCTAGCATGTACAGACATGGCCTCGGAACACAGAAGACCAAAAGGTCGAGCATGAGTCGTATAGAAGATACGATCAACATGAAGATGTTCACCGATGTTGACTAGTCCGTCTCACGTGATGATCGGACACGGCCTAGTTAACTCGGATCATGTTATACTTAGATGACTGGAGGGATGTCTATCTAAGTGGGAGTTCATTGAATAATTTGATTAGATGAACTGAATTATCATGAACTTAGTCTAAAATCTTTACAACATGTATTATAGATCAAATGGTCAACGTTGTCCTCAACTTCAACGCGTTCCTAGAGAAAACCAAGCTGAAAGACGATGGCATCAACTATACGGACTGGGTCCGGAACCTGAGGATCATCCTCATAGCTGCCAAGAAAGATTATGTCCTACAAGCACCGCTAGGTGAAGCACCTGCTCTCCCTGCAGAACAAGACATTATGAACGCTTGGCAGACACTTACCGATGATTACTCCCCCGTTCAGTGCGGCATGCTTTACAGCTTAGAGCCGGGGCTCCAAAAGCGTTTTGAGAGACACGGAGCATATGAGATGTTCGAAGAGTTGAAAATGGTTTTTCAAGCTCATGCCCGGGTCGAGAGATATGAAGTCTCCGACAAGTTCTTCAGCTGTAAGATGGAGGAAAACAGTTCTGTCAGTGAGCACATACTCACTATGTCTGGGTTACATAACCGCTTGACTCAGCTGGGAGTTAATCTCCCGGATGACGCGGTCATTGACAGAATCGTTCAGTCGCTTCCACTGAGCTACAAGAGCTTTGTGATGAACTTCAATATGCAGGGGATGGAAAAGACCATTCCTGAAGTATTTGCAATGCTGAAATCAGCAGAGGTAGAAGTCAAAAAGGAACATCAAGTGTTGATGGTGAATAAAACCACTAAGTTCAAGAAGGGCAAGGGTAAGAAGAACTTCAAGAAGGACGGCAAGGGAGTTGCCGCGCCCGGTAAGCAAGCTGCCGGGAAGAAGCCAAAGAATGGACCCAAGCCCGAGACTGAGTGTTTTTATTGCAAGGGAAGTGATCACTGGAAGCGGAACTGCCCCAAATACTTAGCGGACAAGAAGGCCGACATCACGAAAGGTATATGTGATATACATGTAATTGATGTGTACCTTACCAGTACTCGTAGTAGCTCCTGGGTATTTGATACCGGTGCGGTTGCTCACATTTGTAACTCAAAGCAGGAGCTGCGGAATAAGCGGAGACTGGCGAAGGACGAGGTGACGATGCGCGCCGGGAATGGTTCCAAGGTCGATGTGATCGCCGTCGGCACACTACCTCTACATTTACCTACGGGATTAGTTTTAAACCTCAATAATTGTTATTTAGTGCCAGCTTTGAGCATGAACATTGTATCGGGATCTCGTTTAATTCGAGATGGCTACTCATTTAAATCCGAGAATAATGGTTGTTCTATTTATATGAGAGATATGTTTTATGGTCATGCTCCGATGGTGAATGGTTTATTCTTAATGAATCTTGAGCGTAATGCTACACATATTCATAGTGTGAATACCAAAAGATGTAAGGTTGATAATGATAGTCCCACATACTTGTGGCACTGCCGCCTTGGTCACATAGGTGTCAAACGCATGAAGAAGCTCCATGCAGATGGACTTTTAGAGTCTCTTGATTACGAATCATTTGACACGTGCGAATTATGCCTCATGGGTAGAATGACCAAGACTCCATTCTCAGGAACAATGGAGCGAGCAACCAACTTATTGGAAATCATACATACTGATGTGTGCGGTTCAATGAGTGTTGAGGCTCGCGGTGGCTATCGTTATGTTCTCACCCTCACTGATGACTTGAGTAGATATGGGTATGTCTATTTAATGAAATACAAGTCTGAGACCTTTGAAAAGTTCAAGGAATTTCAGAGTGAGGTTGAGAATCAACGTGACAGGAAAATCAAGTTCATGCAATCAGATCGTGGAGGAGAATACTTGAGTCACAAGTTTGGCACACACTTAAGAAAATGTGGAATAGTTTCACAACTGACGCCGCCTGGAACACCTCAGCGTAATGGTGTGTCCGAACGTCGTAATCGCACTCTATTAGATATGGTGCGATCTATGATGTCTCTTACCGATTTACCGCTATCATTTTGGGGCTATGCTTTAGAGACTGCCGCATTCACTTTAAATAGGGCTCCGTCGAAATCCGTTGAGACGACACCGTATGAATTATGGTTTGGGAAGAAACATAAGCTGTCGTTTCTAAAAGTTTGGGGATGCGATGTTTATGTCAAGAAACTTCAACCTGAAAAGCTCGAACCCAAGTCGAAAAAATGCGTCTTCATAGGATACCCTAAAGAAACTATTGGGTATACCTTCTACCTCAGATCCGAAGGCAAGATCTTTGTTGCCAAGAATGAATCCTTTCTAGAGAAGGAGTTTCTCTCGAAAGAAGTAAGTGGGAGGAAAGTAGAACTTGATGAAGTATTACCTCTTGAACCGGAAAATGGCGCAACTCAAGAAAATGTTCCTGAGGTGCCTGCACCGACTAGAGAGGAAGTTAATGATGATGATCATGAAACTTCAGATCAAGTTGCTACCGAACTTCGTAGGTCCACAAGGACACGTTCCGCACCAGAGTGGTATGGCAACCCTGTCTTGGAAATCATGTTGTTAGACAATGGTGAACCTTCAAACTATGAAGAAGCGATGGCGGGCCCGGATTCTGACAAATGGCTGGAAGCCATGAAATCCGAGATAGGATCCATGTATGAAAACAAAGTATGGACTTTGACTGACTTGCCCGTTGAGCGGCGAGCCATAGAAAATAAATGGATCTTTAAGAAGAAGAAAGACGCGGATGGAAATGTGACCATCTATAAAGCTCGGCTTGTCGCTAAGGGTTATCAACAAGTTCAAGGGGTTGACTACGATGAGACTTTCTCACCCGTAGCGAAGCTGAAGTCCGTCCGAATCATGTTAGCAATTGCCGCATTCTATGATTATGAGATATGGCAAATGGACGTCAAAACAGCATTCTTTAATGGTTTCCTTAAGGAAGAATTGTATATGATGCAGCCGGAAGGTTTTGTCAACCCTAAGAATGCTGACAAGGTGTGCAAGCTCCAACGCTCGATTTATGGGCTGGTGCAAGCATCTCGGAGTTGGAACATTCGCTTTGATGAGATGATCAAAGCGTTTGGGTTTATGCAGACTTATGGAGAAGCCTGCGTTTACAAGAAAGTGAGTGGGAGCTCTGTAGCATTTCTCATATTATATGTAGATGACATACTTTTGATGGGAAATGATATAGAACTTTTGGACAGCATTAAGGCCGACTTGAATAAGAGTTTTTCAATGAAGGACCTTGGAGAAGCTGCTTATATATTAGGCATCAAGATCTATAGAGATAGATTAAGACGCCTCATAGGTCTTTCACAAAGCACATACCTTGATAAGATATTGAAGAAGTTCAATATGGATCAGTCTAAGAAGGGGTTCTTGCCTGTGTTGCAAGGTGTGAAATTGAGCTCAGCTCAATGTCCGACCACGGCAGAAGATATAGAAGAGATGAGTGTCATCCCCTATGCCTCAGCCATAGGGTCTATTATGTATGCCATGTTGTGTACCAGACCTAATGTAAACCTTGCCATAAGTTTGGTAGGTAGGTACCAAAGTAATCCCCGCAAGGAACACTGGACAGCGGTCAAGAATATCCTGAAGTACCTGAAAAGGACTAAGGACATGTTTCTCGTTTATGGAGGTGACGAAGAGCTCGTCGTAAAGGGTTACGTCGATGCTAGCTTCGACACAGATCTGGATGACTCTAAGTCACAAACCGGATACGTGTATATGTTGAATGGTGGAGCAGTAAGCTGGTGCAGCTTCAAGCAGAGCGTCGTGGCGGGATATACATGTGAAGCGGAGTACATGGCGGCCTCGGAGGCAGCGCATGAAGCAATTTGGGTGAAGGAGTTCATCACCGACCTAGGAGTCATACCCAATGCGTCGGGGCTGATCAAACTCTTCTGTGACAACACTGGAGCTATTGCACTTGCCAAGGATCCCAGGTTTCACAAGAAGACCAGGCACATCAAGCGTCGCTTCAACTCCATTCGTGAAAATGTTCAAGATGAAGACATAGATATTTGTAAAGTACATACGGACCTGAATGTCGCAGATCCGTTGACTAAACCTCTCCCTAGGGCAAAACATGATCAACACCAGAACTCTATGGGTGTTCGATTCATCACAATGTAACTAGATTATTGACTCTAGTGCAAGTGGGAGACTGTTGGAAATATGCCCTAGAGGCAATAATAAAAGGATTATTATTATATTTCCTTGTTCATGATAATTGTCTTTTATTCATGCTATAATTGTGTTATCCGGAAATCGTAATACATGTGTGAATACATAGACACCAACATGTCCCTAGTAAGCCTCTAGTTGACTAGCTCGTTGATCAATAGATAGTCATGGTTTCCTGACTATGGACATTGGATGTCATTGATAACGAGATCACATCATTAGGAGAATGATGTGATGGACAAGACCCAATCCTAAACATAGCACAAGATCGTATAGTTCGTTTGCTAGAGTTTTTCCAATGTCAAGTATCTTTTCCTTAGACCATGAGATCGTGTAACTCCTGGATACCGTAGGAGTGCTTTGGGTGTACCAAACGTCACAACGTAACTGGGTGACTATAAAGGCATACTACGGGTATCTCCGAAAGTGTCTGTTGGGTTGACACGGATCAAGACTAGGATTTGTCACTCCGTATGACGGAGAGGTATCTCTGGGCCCACTCGGTAATGCATCATCATAATGAGCTCAAAGTGACCAAGTGTCTGGTCACGGGATCATGCATTACGGTACGAGTAAAGTGACTTGCCGGTAACGAGATTGAACGAGGTATTGGGATACCGACGATCGAATATCGGGCAAGTAACGTACCGATTGACAAAGGGAATTGCATACGGGGTTGCTTGAATCCTCGACATCGTGGTTCATCCGATGAGATCATCGAGGAGCATGTGGGAGCCAACATGGGTATCCAGATCCCGCTGTTGGTTATTGACCGGAGAGCCGTCTCGTCATGTCTACATGTCTCCGAACCCGTAGGGTCTACACAATTAAGGTTCGGTGACGCTAGGGTTGTAGAGATATGAATATGAAGTAACCCGAAAGTTTTTCGGAGTCCCGGATGAGATCCCGGACGTCACGAGGAGTTCCGGAATGGTTCGGAGGTGAAGAATTATATATAGGAAGTGCAGTTTCGGCCATCGGGAGAGTTTCGGGGGTCACCGGTATTGTACTGGGACCACTGGAAGGGTCCCGGGGGGTCCACCGGGTGGGGCCACCCATCCCGGAGGGCCCCATGGGCTGAAGTGGGGAGGGGAACCAGCCCATAGTGGGCCGGTGCGCCCCCTTTGGCCCACCCCATGCGCCTAGGGTTGGGAACCC
>NC_041382.1:634780288-634853884 GCF_002162155.2 Triticum dicoccoides | reverse complement strand
GCACCCTTGACTCTTGGCGCCTCCCTCTCCCCTGCTACACCTCTCCCTCTCGTAGTAGAACGACGAAGCCCTGCTGCGGTGACTCCTGCATCCACCACCACGCCGTCGTGCTGCTGGATCTTCATGAACCTCTCCTTCCCCCTTGCTGGATCAAGAAGGAGGAGACGTCACGCTGACCGTACGTGTGTTGAACGCGGAGGTGCCGTCCGTTCGGCGCTAGGATCTCCGGTGATTTGGATCACGTCGAGTACGACTTCCTCATCCCCGTTCTTTGAACGCTTGCGCGGGCGATCTACAAAGGTATGTAGATGCAATCCGATCACTCGTTGCTAGATGAACTCATAGATGGATCTTGGTGAAACCGTAGGAAAATTTTTGTTTTCTGCAACGTTCCCCAACACCTCGGGCGTCCGGGCTATGCGACATGGGCCGGACAAATGGGTCGCGAAGATGCAAGATAGAAGACTTTCCCCCGTGTTCGGATGAGACTCTCCTTTGCATGGATGGCAAGCTTGGCATTCGGATATGAAGATTACTTTCTCTATAAACCGACTCTGTACAACCCTAGGCCCCCTCCGGTGTCTATATAAACCGGGGGGTTTAGTCCGTAAAGGCAATCATAATCATACAGACTAGACATTTAGAGTTTAGCCATTACGATCTCATGGTAGATCAACTGTTGTAATCCCTATACTCATCAAAGTCAATCAAGCAGGACGTAGGGTTTTGCCTCCATCAAGAGGGCCCGAACCTGGGTAAACACCGTGTCCCCTGCCTCCTATTACCTTTGATCCTTAGACGCACAGTTCGGGACCCCCAACCCGAGATCCGCCGGTTTTGACACCGACAGCCTCGGCGCGGTGAGCGCGGCGGAGATTGTGCTCCATGTGAACGAAGGTGACGTGGAGGCCGGCATCGAGGAGCCCCGCGGAGAAATGAAGCACCAAGTTGAATCCGGGTGCTCTCCACAACATCAACAAAATTGAGAGAGATTTCCTTTGCCCTAGGATGAACAAGAATATGGTTGCTCAATGTAAATTTATTTGGGAGGCCGTGTGCCTCCCAAAGGATCTCGGAGGCCTTGAGGTGCTCCATCTTGCCGAGTTTGATGAGGCTCTCCGGTTATGCTGGAGTAGACCGAACCTTCCACGATGTGGGTTGGAATGGGATCCCCGTGTGATGACGAGGACATGAACTTCATTATGCCTCCACCTCTATCACCATCGGCAACGGAGCGCTTGCCCCTTTTTGAAACTCCCTGTGGTTGCATGGTGCTAAGCCTCATCACATTGCATGATTAACCTTGATATTTCCAAGTGAAAAAAAATGGAAGGTGGGCGTGGACATGCGTAATGACACGCGATGGACCATGCGCGTCAATTCATCCTTGTTTGGATTTGCGGTGAGGTTCACCTCGAGGAGACGGCTGAGGAAACCATCATTTGGAAGCACACCACTAATGAAGAATATACCACAACCTTAGTTTACGATACACAATTTTTTGGCATGATTTGCTCGAGCATGAACATAACGGTTTGGAAGACATGGGCTCCTCCCAAGGTCAATTTCTTTATGCGTCTTGCCATTCAAAATATTATTTGGACTGCCGACCACTTGGCTAGGTGGGATTGACAAAATTGTAGACTATGCCCAATGTAAAAGGGAGCAATAGTCTGCGGCATACCTCTTCATCAAGCTAGATTGTATTTACACATTCACTTGACCGACAGAGAGGTCTTTAAAAGAGTGGTGGATCAGCATGACAAGTCCACCGAGAATGCATAGAAGAGCGTTGGCTACTCTCACCATGCTCGTGGGTTGGATCGTCTAGGACGAGTGGAATGCGCGGGTTTTTGGAAACAAGCTCTCTCCACCGACCACCCTTCTCCACTCCATCGGGAACGGTGGTAAGCTCTGGGAATATTTGGCTTATGTCATGTCAGGAGAGTGATGGCAATGTTGTTCTTTTTCTTGCAAACTCTTGTCCAACTCCTTAAGTAATGGATGAGGAATTTTTTTGCCTTCGTTAAAAAAGGTCCGAGAACTGCAACTAGTACTAGTACATCGGATGAGGCCTAGTCATGCATGCAAAAATGGAAAAGGAATCCAAACACCTTATCGGACAAACAATGTCTATACACGTGTGATCAGCCCCGCAACTCCCGTTGAAGCAGTGGATACTGCCGTACTGGTAGTACACTCTAGTGGATGGAACCGGCTCCTCTACCGTGCAGCGGGCACGGCAGGGATGCTACAGTATCCCGGGACAGTGTAAATACAGAAGGCACGGCAGGATGAACTGTAGCCGGAATTACTGTTTGCATACTGTAGCGGAATATACTGTTTCGGTTTCTGTAGCATTTGCACTGTTTGCACACTGTAGCAAATAGATCTGAGCCATTTATACTGCATCTAACAGCTGATAGATGCCCAAAGGCAGGGTACTGTAGCGTCCCTGCCGTGCTCACGCACGGTAGAGGAGCCGGTTCCCTAGTGGATACACTCGGATTCAGACCGAAAGAAGGAAGGTACTCTCGTTGATTGGAAATCTGGTCGGGACAAACCACCAAGTTAAAATACTCGAACTCAGACCGACCCTGAAGCGCTGCCAGACACGTATCCAACATCCCGTGTGTCTGAGTTTTAAAACACCAGGCCAGGAAACGCAAGCCGTGGATCTTGTCCACTTCTCCTGGGCGAGGCGAGTAGGTAACGAACAAGCTGCGCCGACGGGACACTGCACTGGCGCGTCCAAAGTACGGCTTCGTCGAAGGCCGTTCGGGCTTCTAGTAGCGGTTTGTTAGTGGGATTTGATTGAAAATGTGCACGCTGATGCTAGCTAGTGCTCCGTACAGTGCCTCGGCGCCACTCCGTGGCTGTCCGCTGTCGCCGGGTTGCCCCCGCTATCCGGGGCACACGTATCGGCGCTTTCCGGTGCGTGTGGAGAGGGTAGGCGACACGGGCTCCGGGTTCACTGAACGTACGTCGGACATGCCGAATGCCCTGAACGATCGCACCGCGAGATGAAAATGAAATGAACCGAAACGTCTCTCTACTTTTGCCAGTTGGATTGGGTGGTTCCGGGGTACGATCAGTAGATAAGGTGATTTGATTTGATTGTCTTTTCACGTCGTGCTCGGCCAGCCTGCGCATACACAAGTTGTAGCACGCTCAACGTTCAAGCCTACATCTACGGCTCGGTAGAAAGATTAGAACGGAGGACCACCGTCGGGAACCTATCCAGATTCCAGGAGCAGTACATGCGTACAACCGGGCGTGCTTTCAGCCTAGGAGCCGGAGGTCGGTAGAAGTGACGGAGTGGGCGGGACTACGGGAGGCAGCAACCGAGGCAGGCAACGAGTACGTTTTTTTCAATAAAGGAGGCAACGAGTACGTCGGAGTAGCACTGGCGTTCTCTCCCGGGCCGGTGCACCACGGCAAAGCAAGTGGGAGCCGCCTGCCGTGAGCGCGAGAGATCATCATTAGCGAACCAGTGGCTACTAGTAGCCTAGTAGTCACTGTTGATTTAATCTGACGGTTAAACAGGCCAGTTACATCTAATACTCTAACAAAAAAGATAGAGAGGAAAAGATAACGTTACTTGAAAAGGATCCATGCATCAAGGTACGTGGACTTTTCTCACAACAGAGGCGCCCTGATCGGGGCACCAAAACCAACTGATTGTTTTGGTCCCCTGTCGCCAGCGCTAGAAAAAAGGGGGTACGACAGGGTTGACAGCCTGCGTGATCATAATTCTCATACGGTTTCACTACCCTTTCGACATTCTTTCACCCCATCCGATCAAGGGGAGCGCTGCAGCGACGGGAAGACCTACTCCAGCCGCCGCTGTCGTCTCCAGACAGTGTCGGTGGCGGCCTGAGGGCATCAGGACGTTGAGGAGGCCTTCTAACTTGACTACATCACCCCTGCATCACACCTGCACCGAGCAGGCGATCATGTCCACTATTGTGACATGTAAAGGATCGCTAAACCCTTCTCTGTTCATGTTATAAGGTGATTTAGATGCAATTTGATCCTGCTAATGGCATTTCATAGATGCATATTATCCAACAGTGACAGCCGGCGTACAGTACGTACGTCCTGGTTGGGGTGAGGCACGGGGAAAGATGGGAGAGCTGCCGTGTCGTGCGGACACTCCGTCGGCGTACGTGCGGCAGCTGACAAGTCGACAAGCGCGCGCGTTTGGCTCTCGACCGTCCCTGGTAGGAGTAGATCCTGGTTACATGGCCATCGGCCGGTGAGTGTGGTCGAGCAGGACACCTGGTGGAAGGAAGAAGGATGGATACTCTAGCTTTGTTTATGGTAGGAGATCGGGGTGGGGCAGCGCCGAACTCGAGATCGACATGGCGAAGTTTCCCGGTAGGGAAACCCGGCAACTCGGCTGCAGCAGGGCAGAAGTGTCTGGTTTTTGTCTTTTCCGCCGAGGTCACGCCGTCGTTGTTTAAGTTAGGAAAAAGCTTCTAAACAGCCGGCTGATTTTCTTGAGGAAATCAGCCGCCCCGCTTAGGCGCCACGCGTCATATGGTCCCACGCGTATGCTCTTCCTGGACCATCGATGTGGAGCGCCATCAACCTCATCACCATCCTGGCACCACCGACGCAAGCAGCAACCATATAACCACACAGTACGTCCATGTCCACTCCAAGCTTCTGCAACAATAACGTTTTGCGGAACGGCGGCAACATAGGACCATTGTGTTGGTGCACGACGCGGACAGAGATGTTGTTGCATTTTTTGCAACAAAGATCTTGTTACCGAAAATTAGACGCGGCGGAAGATGTGTTTGGAATTTTTGCAACAAGAATTTTGTCGCAGAAAATTAAAGAAGAAGTGATTTTGCAAGACGAGACGTGTTAGAGGAAATTAGTGAACGGGAGGTTTTGCAACAAAAGTCTTGTTGCAGAAAATTAGAGAAGAGAAGGTTCCGCAACAAAGCTTTTGTTGCAGAAAATTAGAGAGAGAAGTTTCCGCAACAAAGATTTTGTTACAGAAAATTAGAGAAGAGAAGGTTTCGCAACAAGAGTATTGTTGCACAAAATTAGAGAGGAGAAATTGATGGCTTGCATCACTCAAGCAAACAGTTCGCGAGCCGGTGAAAATGCCATTTGAAAGTGACTAGAGATCTGAGGCAGCATGCAGCCCCGCGAAGCGATCCAACAGATTAATCCTACGGCGGTGAAGCCGGCTGATCTATATGTCAGATCAGCCGACTGACGCGTAGTGCTGTCCTTTAAGTTGACGTTTTCTTTAGTAACCCGGCTTCTGTCGGGGCATATGACTATCAGAGGAACAGAAGATATATGGCGTGTGGGAGCGTTCTCCGTTAGGCCTGTCTCTTGTCATTTGAAATGTCAATCTGTCGCTAGCTATGACGATGCTAATCAATTTCATTTCTGAGGTAAGGACAAAAGGCTGAGTTCGACACATGAAGCGTCAATTGCTCCTGACAAGCACACATTTATAAATTGTATACAACTAGATTGTCCATTAATTTCAGGCACGGACCACAGTATGCACTGTTAGAGCATCTCTAGCGGACCCTCGTTTAATACCGACCCGTAAAATGGCTACGTGGCCAGCGCGAGCGGCGGCACAGTCATATCCCGCAAAACGGACCTGTAAAAAGGATCTTCTTACGGGTCCGTTTTGCGGGGTACGACTCTGCTGCCGCCCGCGTCAACCCATAAATCAGTAATTTGCATTTTAATTTTTGGCATGAAAACACATTTCTTTGCTTCTTTATTTTCTTCAAGGGTATTGGATACATAATAATTCATCAAATCTTTGCAAGAATAACAACACCAAAGAAAAAAAACCACAATTAGGCATTTTAGAAGATATCCAACTTCCATAACTGCTCCCACTAGTTGAACCGACATCTTCTCCATGCAATCGTTGTTGATCTGCGGATTCTTGATCTTGCATTCTTCATTCTTCTTTTTTTATTCTAAAGAAGTATACGTTGCTTCCCCTCTAGTTCCTACTCTAGTTGCTCATGCAGCCGCATCAGTACCCTCAATTCTACCAAGGAGTGCATGAACATCTATTAAGTTTCTTTCTATCAACAAATCAATGTATTCTCCTTCAAAAACCAAAATGAGCATTCATCTTCCTACACACATGACCATCTCAATAAGCTATCGAAATTGAACCGAATAGGTTGACAAAGCTGAATGAAAACAACAACATACCCAGTTGTTTTCGCATTTGGAGAATACCCATCCGGGGTGGTTCGACGTGCTAGATGTTAGCCGCAGCACTGCCCGCGTGCAGTCGTCGCACTGTATGAGCGGCATCGGCAAGCCGCCGAGCCCGGGCAACGGCCGGCCGAACCCTTATCAGCAAACCGGCGGCGGCTAGAGGACGAACCAATACCTGCATGCGGCGTTGCGGCTTTGCCGGGGTTGCGCGAGGTGCACCCCGACCAATCCATGGCTTGCCGCAGCCACCGATGGCCGGAAACGCCAAATCCGGCGGCCGCGACAAACAGTAGTGGACCTGCAGCTTTCCGGCCGACCGAGGTAGGAGGTAGTGGTGGACGACAATGTCGGGTGCGCGGCGGCCCGTCGGCGTGATCGTGACGGCTGGTGTGGTCGGAATCGTTGGCAGCGGCCCGACGGCAATGGGTGGGGAAAAGCGTGGGCTGAAATGTCCCCCCCACCAACCGCTACCGCTATATACAGGGCGCGACGGAGCGAGGGGGAGAACCCGCGTTTTCACAGGTTGGGGTGGGAATTTTGCCGCGCCCTGCAAATTTTTTTATGGGCCAGCCGCGTTTGCGGGGTCTGATCGGGCAGCATTTTCCGCGCGGACCTGTATTTTGGCAATTATTTTGTGGGTCGGGGCATTATACGGGGTCTTCTAGAGATGCTCTTAGGGCATCTTCAAACGCGGACCCACAAATTTGGTCTGGCATTCGTCTGCAAGCAGGGGGACCAGTCTGCGGACACTAATGCGGGAGCCAACCATCCGACGCTGCTCGCATACATTTCAACCATTGTTTGAACTAACACGACGAAATTCATTGAAACATGGCGGATTTTAATATAAATCGGACAAGATTCATTACATTTTGGACATACTTCAACTAAAAGCAGTGGAGCTCGTCTGACTTTGGAGGTATAATTTCGTCTACGTGGCCTCCGTCTCCGCCATATCTTTCCTATGTCCGGCTACGCCGCTCATCGGAGTAGCCATGCTACAGCCGGAGGGGAAGAGTAGCTCCTTCGCTTCCGTGAAGCCAAGGCAGGGGCCGGCGATGGTCTACATTGTACTGGGCAAGACACCGGCTTTGTATGACGGCGACGCGGTGGCGGTGACCATCATGGGACCCAAGGTGTGATGGCCTCCCATGGTCTACTTTTCCTCGCTGTCAGCGCGGTCGCGGACGTGCTGGCCACCTCCGCCAGCATGGTGCGATTACGCCAATGTTTATGGTGGATGACTCGACCGCAGGCGCGGAGGAGGGTGACGACATGACGGCGTCTACGCAGCCAAGGTGCCCACGCCACCGTGCTCCCCCGTGTGCCGGCGTGGAGCAATTGGCCACCCCCTACGAGCTAGGTTGGAGTGGAGAGTTGTGATGTCTACTACGCAACCTTCTTCTTGTAGACGTTGTTGGTCCTCCAAGTGCAGAGGTTTGTAGGACAGTAGCAAAGTTCCCTCAAGTGGATGACCTAAGGTTTATCAATCCGTGGCAGGCGTAGGATGAAGATGGTCTCTCTCAAGCAACCTGCTATCCCTTGAGCACTGCGTTGGTTTTCTCTTGAAGAGGAAAGGGTGATGCAGCAAAGTAGCGTAAGTATTTCCTTCAGTTTTTGAGAACCAAGGTATCAATCCAGTAGGAGGCCACACACAAGTCCCTCGTACCTACACAAACAAATAAGAACCTCGCAATCAACGCGATAAAGGGGTTCTCAATCCTTTCACGGTCACTTACGAGAGTGAGATCTGATAGAGATAATAATGATAAGATAAATATTTTTGGTATTTTTATGATATAGATTGAAAGTAAAGATTGCAAAATAAAATATATTGGAAACTTATATGATGGATAATAGACCCGGGGGCCATAGGTTTCACTAGTGGCTTCTCTCAAGATAGCATTAGTATTACGGTGGGTGAACGAATTGATGTCGAGCAATTGATAGAAAAACGAATAATTATGAGAATATCTAGGCATGATCATGTATATAGGCATCACGTCCGTGACAAGTAGACCGACTCCTCCCTGCATCTACTACTATTACTCCACACATCGACCGCTATCCAGCATGCATCTAGAGTATTAAGTTCATAAGAACATAGTAACACCTTAGGTAAGATGACATGATGCAGAGGGATAAACTCAAGCAATATGATATAAACCCCATCTTTTTATCCTCGATGGCAACAATACAATACGTGCCGTTTCCCTTTCTGTCACTAGGATCGAGCACCGCAAGATTGAACCCAAAGCTAATCACTTCTTCCATTGCAAGAAAGATCAATCTAGTAGGCCAAACCAAACTAATAATTCGAAGTGACTTGCAAAGATAACCAATCATGCATAAAAGATTTCAGAGAAGAATCAAATATTGTTTATAGATAGACTTGATCATAAACCCACAATTCATCGGATCTCAACAAACACACCGCAAAAAGAGTTACATCGAATGGATCTCCAAGAAGATTGAGGAGAACTTTGTATTGAGATCCAAAGAGAGAGAGAAGAAGCCATCTAGCTACTAGCTATGGACCCGAAGGTATGAAGTAAACTACTCACACATCATTGGAGGGGCCATGGAGTTGATGTAGAGGCCCTCCGTGATCAATGCCCTCTCCGGCGGAGCTCCGGAAAAGGCCCCAAGATGGGACCTCTTGGGTACAGAAGGTTGCGGCGGTGGAAATAGGGTTTCGTGGTGCTCTTGGATGTTTTCGGGGTATGTGAACATATATAGGAGGAAGAACTAGGTCGGTTGAGCCACGAGGGGCCCACGTGGGGGGAGGGCGCGCCCAGGGGGTAGACGCGCCCCTGCCTCATGGCCTCCTCGTTGGTTGCTTGACGTCCACTCCAGGTCCTCTGGATCACGTTTGTTTCAAAAATCACGCTCCCGAAGGTTTCATTCTGTTTGGACTCCGTTTAATATTCCTTTTCTGCGAAACACTGTAATAGGCAAAAAAAATTTACACCGGGCCTTGGGTTAATAAGTTAGTCCCAAAAATAATATAAAAGTGTAAAATAAAGCCCATTAACATCCAAAACAGATAATATAATAGCATGGAACAGTCAAAAATTATAGATACGTTGGAGACATATCAGCATCCCCAAGCTTAATTCCTACGCATCCTCGAGTAGGTAAGTGATAAAAACAGAATTTTTGATGTCGAATGCTTTCTAGCATATTCTTCAATGTATTTTTCTCTATTGTGGCATGAATGTTCAGATCCGAAAGATTCAAGATAAAAGTTTATTGTTGACATAAAAATAGTAATACTCCAAGTATGCTAATTAAGCAATTATGTCTTATCAAAATACCATAGCTAAAGAAAACTTATCCCTACAAAGTCATATAGTTTGGCCATGCTTCATTTTCGTCACACAAAATGCTCCCATCATGCACAACCCCGATGCCAATCCAAGCAATTGTTTCATACTTAGCCTTTTCAAACTCTTTCAACTTTTACGCAATATATGAGCGCGAGCCATGGACATAGCACTATGGGTGGAATAGAATATGATGATTAAGGTTGTGTGAGAAGAGAAAAAGGGAGAAAGTCTCACATTGACGCGGCTAATCAATGGGCTATGGAAATGCTCACCTATTTATGTCAATGCAAGGAGTAGGGATTGCCATGCAACGGATGCACTAGAGCTATAAATACATGAAAAGCTCATCAAAGAAACTAAGTGGGTGTGCATCCAAGTTGCTTGCTCACGAAGACCTAGGGCATTTGAGGAAGCCCATCATTGGAATATGCAAGCCAAGTTCTATAATGAAAAATTCCAACTAGTATATGAAAGTGACAAAATAAGAGACTCTCTATCATGAAGATCATGGTGCTACTTTGAAGCACAAGTGTGGAAAAAGGATAGTAACATTGTCCCTTCTCTCTTTTTCTCTATTTTTTTATTTGGGCCTTCTTTTCTCTCTCTCTCTCCTTGGCCTATTTTATTATTATTATTTTTCGTCCGGAGTCTCATCCCGACTTGTGGGGGAATCATAGTCTCCATCATCCTTTCCTCACATGGGACAATGCTCTAATGATGATCATCACACTTTTAGTTACTTACAACTCAAGAATTACGTCGATACTTAGAACAAAATATGACTCTATGTGAATGCCTCCGGCGGTGTACCGTGATTGCGATGAATCAAGAGTGACATGTATGAAAAATTAAGCATGGTGGCTTTGCCACAAATACGATGTCAACTACATGATCATGCAAAGCAATATGACAATGATGATGCATGTCATAATAAATGGAACGATGGAAAGTTGCATGGCAATATATCTTGGAATGGCTATGGAAATGCCATAATAGGTAGGTATGGTGGCTGTTTTGAGAAAGATATAAGGAGGCTTATGTGTGATAGAGCGTATCATATCACGGGGTTTGGATGCAGCGGTGAAGTTTGCACCAACTCTCAAGGTGAGAAAGGGCAATGCACGGTACCGAAGAGGCTAGCAATGATGGAAGGGTGAGAGTGCGTATAATCCATGGACTCAACATTAGTCATAAAGATCTCATATACTTATTGCAAAACCAAGCACTATGCGCATGCTCCTAGGGGGATAGATTGGTAGGAAAACACCATCGCTCGTCCCCGACCGCCACTCATACGGAAAGCAATCAAAGAACACCCCATGCTTCAAATTTGTCACATAACGTTTGCCATCGTGCATGCTACGGGACTTGCCAACTTCAACACAAGTATTCATCAATTCCACAATTACTCAACTAGCACACCTCTAATATTACCACCTTTATATCTCAAAACAATCTATCAAGCATCCAACTTCTCTTAGCATTTCAAATTTATAACCAAAGTGAATTACCATGCTGTTCTAAAGGACTCTCAAAGTGATATAAGTGAAGCATGAGAGATCAATTATTTCTATAAAATAAAACCACCACCGTGCTCTAAAAGATATAAGTGAAGCACTAGAGCAAAAATTATCCAACTCAAAAGATATAAGTGAAGCACATAGAGTATTCTAATAAATTCCAATTCATGTGTGTCTCTCCCAAAAGATGTGTACAGAAAGGATGATTGTGGTCAACTAAAAAGCAAAGACTCAAATCATACAAGACGCTCCAAGCAAAACACATATCATGTGGCGAATAAAAATATAGCTCCAAGTAAAGTTACCGATGGACGAAGACGAAAGAGGGGATGCCTTCCGGGGTATCCCCAAGCTTAGGATTTTGGTTGTACTTGGATTTTACCTTGGGGTGCCTTAGGCATCCCCAAGATTAGACTCCTTCCACTCCTTATTCCATAATCCATCAAATCTTTACCTAAAACTTGAAAACTTCACAACACAAAACTTAAAAGAAAATCTTCGTGAGCTCCGTTAGTAAAAGAAAACAAACCGCCACTTCAAAGTACTATAATGAACTCATTCTTTATTTATATTGGTGTTAAACTTTCTGTATTCCAACTTTTCTATGGTTCATAAACTCTATTAGTAGCCATAGATTCATCAAAATAAGCAAACAACACACGAAAAACAGAATCTGTCAAAAACAGAATAGTCTGTACTAATCTGTAGGTTTCAAATACTTATGGAACCCAAAAAATTCTAAAATAAATTGATGGAGGTGAGGAATTTATCTATTAATCATCTTCAAAATTAATTAACTAAATATCACTCTCCAATAAAAAATAGTAGCAATTCTCGTGAGCGCTAAAGTTTCTGTTTTTTACAGCAAGATCGCAAAGACTTTCCCCAAGTCTTCCCAAAGGTTCTACTTGGAACAAACACTAATTAAAATCATAAAACCACATATAAACATAGGATAGATGAATTATTATTGAATAACAGTAAGGAAAAATATTGGGTTGTCTCCCAACAAGCGCTTTTCTTTAAAGCCTTATAGCTAGGCATAAGATTTCAACGATGCTCACATGAAAGACAAGAATTGAAGCACAAAGAGAGCATCATAAAACACATGAAAAAAAAATATAAGTCTAACATACTTCCTATGCATAGGCATCTTATAGGCAAACAAATTATCAAGGCAAGCAAAAACTAGCATATGCAAAGAAGCGGAAAGAAACGATGGCAATCTCAACATAACGAGAGGTAATTTAGTAACATAAAAATTTCTAAAACCATATTTTCCTCTCTCATAATAATTACATGTAGGATCATAAGAAAATTTAACAATATAGCGATCATATAAAATATTCTCAACATGATCCACATGCATGCAAAGTTGACACTCTTCCGAAATAGTGGGATTAACATTAACTAAAGTTATGCCCTCTCCAAACCCACTTTTATCAAAAACTTCATAAGATTGAAAATTCTCCAAATATGTGGGATCTAAAGTTGACACTCTTCCAAACCCACTTTCAATATTATTTCAAACATTATTATCAATCTCATATTCATCATGGGGCTTAAATAAATTTTCAAGATCATAAGAAGAATCACCCCAATCATGATCATTGCAACAAATAGTAGTCATAGCAAAACTAGCATCCCCAAGCTTAGGGTTTTGCATATTATAAGCACAATTGACATTAATAGAATTTATACTATCATCATTGCAATCATGCTTTCTATTCAAAGATCCATCATGAATCACTTCATAAAGTACTTCATCACAATTTTCAGATTCATGAATTTCAAGCAAAACTTCATAAAAATAATCTAGTGCACAAAACTCACTAGCAATTGGTTCATCATAATTGGATATCTTAAAAAGATTAGCAAGCGGATGAGGATCCATAGATCTTAGGTTCTCCGTGACAAGTAGACCGACTCCTTCCTGCATCTACTACTATTACTCCATACATCGACCGCTATCCGGCATGCATCTAGAGTATTAAGTTCATAAGAACATAGTAACGCCTTAGGTAAGATGACATGATGCAGTGGGATAAACTCAAGCAATATGATATAAACCCCATCTTTTTATCCTCGATGGCAACAATACAATACGTGCCGTTTCCCTTTCTGTCACTGGGATCGAGCACCGCAAGATTGAACCCAAAGCTAAGCACTTCTCCCATTGCAAGAAAGATCAATCTAGTAGGCCAAACCAAACTAATAATTCGAAGTGACTTGCAAAGATAACCAATCATGCATAAAAGATTTCAGAGAAGAATCAAATATTGTTTATAGATAGACTTGATCATAAACCCACAATTCATCGGATCTCGACAAACACACCGCAAAAAGAGTTACATCGAATGGATCTCCAAGAAGATCGAGGAGAACTTTGTATTGAGATCCAAAGAGAGAGAAGAAGCCATCTAGCTACTAGCTATGGACCCGAAGGTATGAAGTAAACTACTCACACATCATTGGAGGGGCCATGGAGTTGATGTAGAGGCCCTCCGTGATCAATGCCCTCTCCGACGGAGCTCCGGAAAAGGCCCCAAGATGGGATCTCTTGGGTACAGAAGGTTGCAGCGGTGGAAATAGGGTTTCGTGGTGCTCCTGGATGTTTTAGGGATATGTGAACATATATAGGAGGAAGAAGTAGGTCGGTTGAGCCACGAGGGGGTAGAGCGCGCCCAGGGGGTAGGCGCGCCCCTGCCTCGTGGCCTCCTTGTTGGTTGCTTGACGTCCACTCCAAGTCCTCTGGATCATGTTTATTCCAGAAATCACGATCCCCAAGGTTTCATTCCGTTTGGACTCCGTTTGATATTCCTTTTCTGCGAAACACTAGAATAGGCAAAAAAACAGCAATATGCACTGGGCCTTGGGTTAATAAGTTAGTCCCAAAAATAATATAAAAGTGTAAAATAAAGCCCATTAACATCCAAAACAGATAATATAATAGCATGGAACAATAAAAAATTATAGATACGTTGGAGACGTATCACAACACTGCAACGAAATAGCAAAGAGGCTCTTGTGTCCCCAACACACCGAATACAATGGTAAACTGTATAGGTGCACTAGTTCGGCGAAGAGATGGTGATACAAGTGCAATATGGATGGTAGATATAGATTTTTGTAATCTGAAAAAATAAAAACAGCAAGGTAGCTAATGATAAAGTGAGCACAAACGATATTGCAATGCGTTGAAACAAGGCCTAGGGTTCATACTTTCACTAGTGCAAGTCCTCTCAACAATAATAACATAACTGGATCATATAACTATCCCTCAACATGCAACAAAGAGTCACTCCAAAGTCACTAATAGCGGAGAACAAACGAAGAGATTATGGTAGGGTACGAAACCACCTCAAAGTTATCCTTTTTGATCGATCTATTCAAGAGTCCGTAGTAAAATAACGCAAAGCTATTCTTTCCATTCGATCTATCGTAGAGTTCGTACTAGTATAACACCTTAAGACACAAATCAACCAAAACCCTAATGTCACCTAGATACTCCAATGTCACCTCGAGTATCCGTGGGTATGGTTATACGATATTGATACATCCATTTTGCATCATGCTTTTATATCAATATTTATTGCATTATGGGCTGTTATTACACATTATGTCACAATACTTATGCCTATTCTCTCTTATTTTACAAGGTTTGCATGAAGAGGGGGAATGCCGGCAGCTGGAATTCTGGGCTGGAAAAGGAGCAAATATTAGAGACCTATTCTGCACATCTCCAAAAGTCCTGAAACTTCACGGGAGGACATTTCAGAATATATAAAAATATTGGAAAGAAGTACCAGAGGGGGGCCACCCACCGTCCATGAGGGTGGGGGGTGCGCCCTACCCCCCTGGGCGCACCCCCTGCCTCGTGGCCCCCCTGGTAGCCCTCTGACGCCCATCTTCTGCTATATGAGGTCTTTCATCCGAGAAAAAACTATAAACTTGCTCACGGGACGAAACTCCACCGCCAAGAGGCGGAACCAATCTAGGGCTCCGGCGAAGCTGTTCTGCCGGGGAAACTTCCCTCCGGGAGGGGTAAATCATCACCATCGTCATCACCAACGATCCTCTCAACGGGAGGTGGTCAATCCCATCAACATCTTCACCAGCACCATCTCATCTCAAACCCTAGTTCATCTCTTGTATCCAATCTTTGTATCCAAACCTCAGATTGGTACCTGTGGGTTGCTAGTAGTGTTGATTACTCCTTGTAGTTGATGCTAGTTGGTTTACTTGGTGGAAGATCATATGTTCAGATCCATTATGCATATTAATACACCTCTGATTATGAACATGAATTTTCTTTATGAGTAGTTACGTTTGTTCCTGAGGACATGGGAGAAGTCTTGCTATAAGTAGTCATGTGAATTTGGTACTCGTTCGATATTTTGATGAGATTTATGTTGTCATCCCTCTAGTGGTGTCATGTGAACGCCGACTGCATGACACTTCACCATTGTGTGGGCCTAGAGGGAGGCATTGGGAAGTAATAAGTAGATGATGGGTTGCTAGAGTGACAGAAGCTTAAACCCTAGTTTATGTGTTGCTTCGTAAGGGGCTGATTTGGATCCATATGTTTCATGCTATGGTTAGGTTTACCTTAATACTTCTGTTGTAGTTGCGGATGCTTGCAATGGGGGTTAATCGTAAGTGGGATGCTTGTACAAGCAAGGACAGTACACAAGCACCGGTCCACCCACATATCAGATCATCAAAGTACAGAACGCGAATCATATGAACGTGATGAAAACTAGCTTGACAATAATTCCCATGTGTCCTCGGGAGCGCTTTCCTTTATATAAGAGTTTTTCCAGGCTTGTCCTTTGCTACAAAAAGGACTGGGCCATCTTGCTGCACCTTATTTACTTTTATTACTTGCTACTCGTTACAAATTACCTTATCACAAAACTATCTGTAACCGATAATTTCAATGCTTGCACAGAATACCTTACTGAAAACGGCTTATCATTTCCTTCTGCTCCTCGTTGGGTTCGACACTCTTACTTATCGAAAAGGATACGATAGATCCCCTACACTTGTGGGTCATCAAGACTCTTTTCTGGCATCGTTGCCGGGGAGTGAAGTGCCTTTGGTAGGTGGAATTTGGTAAGGAAAAATTTATATAGTGTGCTGAAATTTACTGTCACTTGTTACTATAGAACATAATCCATTGAGGGGCTTGTTCTGGGTATCTTCACCCCGACCAGTAGAGCAAAGAGTTGCTCCTCAACCTACTGAACCTACTGAAAATGTTTACTTTGAAATTCCTTCGGGTATGATAGAGAAACTGCTAGCTAATCCTTTTGCAGGAGATGGAACATTGCATCCCGATTTACACTTAATCTATGTGGATGAAGTTTGTGGATTATTTAAGCTTGCAGGTATGCCCGAGGATGTTATCAAGAAGAAGGTATTCCCTTTATCTTTGAAGGGAGAGGCATTGACATGGTATAGGCTATGTGATGATATGGGATCATGGGACTATAAGCGATTGAAATTGGAATTTCATCAGAAGTTTTATCCTATGCATCATGTTCATCGTGATCATAATTATATATATAATTTTTGGCCTCGCGAAGGAGAAAGCATCGCTCAAGCTTGGGGGAGGCTTAAGTCAATGTTATATTCATGCCCCAATCATGAGCTCTCAAAAGAAATGATCATTCAAAAATTTTATGCTCGGCTTTCTCTCAGTAATTGCTCCATGCTCGATACTTCTTGTACTGGACCTTTTATGATGAAGACTATTGAATTCAAATGGGATTTATTGGAAAGAATTAAATGCAACTCTGAAGATTGGGACCTCGATGAAGGTAAGGAGTCAGGTATAACACCTAAGTTTGATTGTGTTAAATCTTTTATGGATACCGATACTTTCCGTGAATTTAGAACTAAATATGGACTTGACTCTGAGATAGTAGCTTATTTCTGTGAATCATTTGCTACTCATGTTGGTCTCCCTAAGGAGAAGTGGTTTAAATATAATCCTCGCATTGAAGTAAAAGTAGTTGCACCTATTAAAGTTGAAGAAAAGACTATCACTTATAATGATCCTATTGTTCCTGCTGCTTATATTAAGAAGCCACCTTTCCCTGTTAGAATAAATGATCATGCTAAAGCTTCAACTGTAGTCAACAAAAGTAACATTAAGACACCCAAACCCCTTGAGAAAATTAAAGTTGAACCTAAAATTGCTATGGTCAAAGATCTCTTGGCAGATTACATCAATGGGCATGCTATTTACTTATGCAATGAAGCTGCTAGAATTGCTAGACCTGATGCAAAAAATAAACATAGACCTGTTGTAGGCATGCGTGTTATTTCCGTTAAAATAGGAGATCATTGTTACCATGGCTTATGTGATATGGGTGCTAGTGCAAGTGCAATACCTAATTCCTTATACAAAGAAATTATGCATGATATTGCACCTGCTGGGATAGAAGAGATTGATGTTACAATTAAGCTTGCCAATAGAGATACTATTTCACCAGTTGGGATTGTTAGAGATGTTGAAGTCTTGTGTGGGAAAGTTAAATATCCTGTTGATTTTCTTGTTCTTGGTTCCCCACAAGATGACTTTTGTCCCATTATATTTGGTAGACACTTCTTGAATACTGTTAATGCTAAGATAGACTGCAATAAGGATATTTTTTCTGTTGGTTTAGGGGATATGTCTCGTGAGTTTAATTTTGCTAAATTTAGTAGACAACCCCATGATAAAGAATTGCCTAGTAAAGAAGAAATTATTGGTCTTGCTTCTATTGTCGTGCCTCCTACTGATCCTTCAGAACAATATTTGCTAGACCATGAAAATGATATGTTTATGAATGAAAGAAGGGAAATAGATGAAGTATTCTTTAAACAGGGACCTATTCTGAAACACAACTTGCCTATCGAAATCCTAGGGGATCCTCCTCCACCCAAGGGTGATCCCGTGTTTGAGCTTAAACCATTGCATGATACTCTTAAATATGCTTATCTTGATGAAAAGAAGATATATCCTCTTATTATCAGTGCTAACCTTTCAGAGCATGAAGAAGAGATATTATTGAAAACTCTAAAGAAGCATTATGCTGCTATTGGATATACTCTTGATGATCTTAAGGGCATTAGTCCCACTCTATGTCAACAAAAAATAAATTTGGAGAAAGATGCCAAACCAGTTATTGATCACCAATGACGGCTAAATCCTAAGATTAAAGAAGTGGTAAGAAAGGAAATATTAAAGCACCTTGAAGTAGGTATAATTTATCCCGTTGCTGATAGTCAGTGGGTAAGTCCTGTCCATTGTGTCCCTAAGAAAGGAGGTATTACTCTTGTTCCTAATGATAAAGATGAATTGATTCCACAAAGAATTATTACAGGTTATAATATGGTAATTGATTTCAGCAAATTAAATAAAGCTACTAAAAAAGATCATTACCCTTTGCCTTTCATTGATCAAATTCTAGAAAGATTATCCAAACATACACATTTTTGCTTGCTAGATGGTTACTCTGGTTTCTCTCAAATACCTGTGTCAGTTGATGATCAAGAAAAGACTACTTTTACCTACCCTTTCGGTACCTTTGCTTATAGACGCATGCCTTTTGGTTTATGTAATGCACCTGCTACCTTTCAAAGATGCATGATGACTATATTCTCTGACTTTTGTGAAAAGATTTGTGAAGTTTTCATGGATGATTTCTCTGTTTATGGCTCCTCTGTTGATGATTGCTTGAGCAACCTTGATCGAGTTTTGCAGA
The DNA here is from genome assembly GCF_002162155.2 of Triticum dicoccoides. NCBI lineage: Eukaryota > Viridiplantae > Streptophyta > Magnoliopsida > Poales > Poaceae > Triticum > Triticum dicoccoides. Next base: position 634,835,059 of record NC_041382.1, on the reverse strand, counting down.
GATGTGAAGAAACTAACATTGTCTTGAATTGGGAGAAGTGCCACTTTATGGTTAATGAAGGTATTGTCTCGGGGCATAAAATTTCTGAAAGAGGTACTGAAGTTGACAAAGCTAAAGTTTATGCTATTGAAAAGATGTCTTGTCCCAAGGACATCAAAGGTATAAGAAGCTTCCTTGGTCATGCAGGTTTTTATAGGAGGTTCATTAAGGACTTCTCTAAAATTTCTCGGCCTCTGACTAACCTATTACAAAAAGATAGTCCTTTTGTCTTTGATGATGATTGTGTAGAAGCATTTGAAATACTTAAGAAAGCCTTGATTTCTGCACCTATTGTTCAGCCACCTGATTGGAATTTACCCTTTGAAATCATGTGTGATGCTAGTGATTATGCTGTAGGGGTTGTTCTAGGACAAAGAGTTGATAAAAAATTAAATGTTATTCAATATGCTAGTAAAACTCTAGACTATGCCCTGAGAAATTATGCTACTACTGAAAAGGAATTCTTAGCAGTTGTATTTGCTTGTGATAAGTTCAGACCTTATATTGTTGATTCTAAAGTAACTATTCACACTGATCATGCTGCTATTGAATATCTTGTGGAAAAGAAAGATGCTAAACCTATACTTATTAGATGGGTTCTCCTGCTACAAGAATTTGATTTGCATATTATTAATAGAAAGGGAGCTGAGAATCCCGTTGCAGACAACTTGTCTAGGTTAGAGAATGTTCTTGATGACCCACTACCTATTGATGATAGCTTTCCTGATGAACAATTAAATGTCATAAATGCTTCTCATACTGCTCCATGGTATGCTGATTATGCTAATTACATTGTTGCTAAATTTATACCACCTAGTTTCACATACCAGCAAAAGAAAAAGTTCTTCTATGATTTAAGACATTATTTTTGGGATGACCCACATCTTTACAAATAAGGAGTAGATTGTGTTATTAGACATTGTGTACCAGAGCATGAAAAGGAACAGATCTTACGCAAGTGTCACTCCGAGGTTTATGGAGGACACCACGCTGGAGATAGAACTGCACACAAGGTATTGCAATCCGGTTTTTATTGGCCTACTCTCTTCAAGGATGCCTGTAAGTTTGTCTTATCTTGTGATGAATGTCAAAGAATTGGTAGTAGTAGTAGACGTCAAGAAATGCCTATGAATTATTCACTTGTTATTGAACCATTTGATGTTTGGGGCTTTGATTATATGGGACCTTTTCCTTCCTCTAATGGGTATACACATATTTTAGTTCCTGTTGATTACGTTACTAAGTGGGTAGAAGCTATTCCAACTAGTAGTGATGATCATAACACCTCTATTAAGATGCTTAAAGAAGTTATTTTTCCAAGGTTTGGAGTCCCTAGATACTTAATGACTGATGGTGGTTCACATTTTATTCATGGCACTTTTCGTAAAATGCTTGCTAAGTATGATGTTAATCATAGAATTGCATCTCCATATCACCCGCAGTCCAGTGGTCAAGTAGAATTGAGTAACAAAGAGCTCAAATTAATTTTGCAAAAGACTGTTAATAGATCTAGAAAGAATTGGTCCAAGAAACTTGATAATGCATTATGAGCATATGGAACTGCATATAAAAATCCTATGGGTATGTCTCCATATAAAGTGGTTTATGGTAAAGCATGTCACTTACCTCTTGAATTAGAACATAAGGCATATTGGGCCATTAAAGAGCTCAACTATGACTTCAAACTTGCCGGTGAGAAGAGGCTTTTTGACATTAGCTCACTGGATAAATGGAGAACGCAGGCCTATGATAACGCCAAGCTGTTTAAAGAAAAAGTTAAAAGATGGCATGATAAAAGGATACAAAAGCGTGAGTTTGACGTAGGTGATTATGTATTGCTATACAACACTCGTTTAAGATTTTTTGCAGGCAAACTTCTCTCTAAATGGGAAGGTCCTTACGTCATCGAGGAGGTCTATCGCTCCGGTGCCATAAAAATCAACAACTTCGAAGGCACAAATCCGAGGGTGGTGAACGGCCAAAGAATCAAACATTATATCTCAGGTAATCCCATAAATGTTGAAACTAATGTTATTGAAACTGTAACCCCGGAGGAATACATAAGGGACACTTTTCAGAACGTTTTAGACTCCGAAAAGGAATAGGTACGTGGTACGGTAAGTAAACCGACTCCAAAACAGTTCTAATGGCACTTTTTCTCCGTTTTGGAATATTTAAGAAAATAGGAAAATAAGAAGCAGACAAGAAAGGACACGAGGCTTCCACGAGGGTGGAGGGCGCGCCCCCTGCCTCGTGGGCACCTCGTGTGTGATACGTCTCCGTCGTATCTACTTTTCCAAACACTTTTGCCCTTGTTTTGGACTCTAACTTGTATGATTTGAATGGAACTAACCCGGACTGACGCTGTTTTCAGCAGAATTGCCATGGTGTTGTTTTATGTGCAGAAAACAAATATTCTCAGAATGACCTGAAACTCCACGGAACATCTTAGAAAAAATAATAAAAATCCTCGCCAAAGATGAAGACCAGGGGGCCCACACCCTTCTCACGAGGGTGGGGGGCGCCCCCCTAGGGCGGTCCCCCTACCTCGTGGGCCCCCTGGATGCCCTCCGACGCCAACTCCAACTCTATATATTTGCTTTCGGAGAGAAAAAAATTAGAGAGAAGAAATCATCGCGTTTTACGATACGGAGCCACCGTCAAGCCCTAAAACCTCTCGGGAGGGCTGATCTCGAGTTCGTTAGGGGCTCCGGAGAGGGGGATTCGTCGCCGTCGTCATCATCAACCATCCTCCATCACCAATTTCATGATGCTCACCGCCATGCGTGAGTAATTCCATCGTAGGCTTGCTGGACTGTGATGGGTTGGATGAGATTTATCATGTAATCGAGTTAGTTTTGTTAGGGTTTGATCCCTAGTATCCACTATGTTCTGAGATTGATGTTGCTATGACTTTGCTATGCTTAATGCTTGTCACTAGGGCCCGAGTGCCATGATTTCAGATATGAACCTATTATGTTTTCATGAATATATGTGAGTTGATCCTATCTTGCAAGTCTATAGTCACCTACTATGTGTTATGATCCGGCAACCCCGAACTGACAATAATCGGGACTACTCCCGGTGATGACCATAGTTTGAGGAGTTCATGTATTCACTATGTGCTAATGCTTTGTTCCGGTTCTCTATTAAAAGGAGGCCTTAATATCCCTTAGTTTCCAATAGGACCCCGCTGCCACAGGAGGGTAGGACAAAAGATGTCATGCAAGTTCTTTTCCATAAGCATGTATGACTATATACGGAATACATGCCTACATTATATTGATGAATTGGAGCTAGTTCTGTGTCACCCTATGTTATGACTGTTAGATGATGAACCGCATCCGGCATAATTATCCATCACTAATCCGGTGCCTACGAGTTTTCCATATATTGGTTTACGCTTATTTACTTTCCCGCTGCTACTGTCACAATCACTACAAAATACCAAAAACATTACTTTTGTTGTCTTTACTTTTGTTGCTACTACCACCACTATCATATTACTTTGCTACTAAACACTTTGCTGTAGATACTAAGTTTCCAGGTGTGGTTGAATTGACAACTCAGCTGCTAATACTTGAGAATATTCTTTGGCTCCCCTTGTGTCAAATCAATAAATTTGGGTTGAATACTCTACCCTCGAAAGCTGTTGCGATCCCCTATACTTGTGGGTTATCAAGACCAATTTCTGGCGCCGTTGCCGGGGAGCATAGATCTATTCTTTGAGTCACTCGGGATTTATATCTGCTGGACACTATGAAGAACTTGAGAGATCCAAAAACCAAGATCTATCCCTCAACTACGAGGGGAGGTAAGGAACTGCCATCTAGCTCTGCACTTGATTCACCTTCTGTTATGAGTAAGTTTGCGACACCTACACCTGCTTCTGCTATTCATTCTGATATGTCGCATGTTATTGATGATGCCACTTTTGCTATGCATGATACTTATGATGAAACTGCTTCTATGCTTGATACTACTGTGCCCCTTGGTGAATTTCTTGATGAACAAATTGCTAGGGCTAGAGAAAAAGAAATTATTGAATCTGAATACGATGATGATAGTGATGATGAAAATATGCCTGTTATTCCTGAGGGTTATCTTTTTGATATGGAATCTTCTGCCGCTATTTTAGCTTGCAAAGATAGATATGAGCTAAAGAGATTATTAGTTAAATGGAACAAAGAATCACTTAGAGATAAAATGAAACCCGACCCTGCTTTTGCTACTTCACCTATTTGTGTTCCTGATAAGGATTATGAATTCTCTGTTTATCCTGATATAATTACTTTGGTTGAATCTGATCCATTTTATGGCTATGAATCTGAAACTGTTGTGGCACATCTTACTAAGTTAAATGATATAGCCGCCTTGTTTACTAATGATGAGAGATCGCATTACTTTTATATACTCAAAATATTTCCATTCTCATTAAAGGGTGATGCTAAGATATGGTTTAATTCTCTTGATCCTGGTTGTGTGCGTAGTCCCTAGGATATGATTTATTACTTCTCTGCTAAATATTTCCCTGCTCATAAGAAACAAGCTGCTTTGAGGCAAATATACAACTTTGTGCAAATTAAAGAAGAGAGTCTCCCATAAGCTTGGGGGAGGCTTCTCAAGTTACTTAATGCTTTTCCGGATCATCCTCTTAAGAAACCTGAAATACTTGATATCTTTTATAATGGACTAATCGATGCTTCCAGAGATTACCTGGATAGTTGTGCTGGTTCTCTTTTCAGGGAAAGAACACCGGATGAAGCTGAAATTCTATTGAATAATATGTTGACAAATGAAAATAATTGGGTACCTCCTGAGCCAGCTCCTGCTCCAATTACTGAGCCTATTCTTAAACCAACTCCGAAGAAGAGAGGTGTTCTATTTCTCAGTCCCGAAGATATGCAAGAGGCAAAGAAATCTATGAAAGAAAAAGGTACTAAAGCTGAAGACGTTAAGAATTTACCTCCTATTGAAGAAATGCATGGTCTTAATATACCGCCTGTTGAAGAAACATATAATCTTAATTCTTTATTTATTGAAGAACCTCCTGATCCCGATATCCTGACACAGGTAGTAAAGGTAAATTCTCTCTATAGATATGATAAAGTTGAAGTCCCTCCTATTAAAATTGCTAGTCAGTGCTTGGATGAGTTTGATAACTTTATGTTTAAGCAAGACGACTTCAATGCTTATTTTGGTAGACAATTAAAAGAAAATGCTTATATGATAGACGCTTGGGTGATTATATGGCTAATATTGAAGGTGAACTTACACTTGTTAGCAAACATGCTTCTATGGTTACCACTCAAGTAGAACAAGTACTTAAGGCTCAAAAAGAAGTGCTTGATGAAATGAATAGTAAGAAAAATGATTATGCTGTTAGAGTGGCTACTAGAACTGGTAGAATGACTCAGGAACCTTTGTATCCTGAAGGCCACCCTAAGAGAATCGAGCAAGATTCTCAAAGAAATAATATTGATGTTCCTAGTTCTTCTAAAGAGAAGAAGAAGAAAAATGATAGAACTGTGCAAACTTCTAGTGAACCTATTGCTGAACCACCTGATAATCCAAATGATATTTCTATGTCTGATGCTGAAACACAATCTGGTAATGAACATGAACCTAATGAAAATATTAATGATGATGTTCATGATGATGCTCAACCTAGTAATGATAATGATGTAGAAATTGAACCTGCTGTTGATCTTGATAACCCACAACCAAAGAATCAATGTTATGATAAAAGAGACTTTGTTGCTAGGAAACATGGTAAAGAAAGGGAACCTTGGGTTCAGAAACCCATGCCTTTTCCTCCGAAACCATCCCAGAAAAAGGATGATGAGGATTTTGAGCGCTTTGCTGAAATGATTAGGCCTATCTTTTTGCGTATGTGATTAACTGATGTGCTCAAAACAAATCCTTATGCTAAATATATGAAGGCTATCATTTCTAATAAAAGAAAGATACCGGAAGCTGAAATTTCCACCATGCTTGCTAATTATACTTTTAAGGGTGGAATACCAAAGAAACTTGGAGACCCCGGAGTACCTACTATACCTTGCTCCATTAAAAGAAATTATATTAAAACTGCTTTATGTGATCTTGGAGCCGGTGTTAGTGTTATGCCTCTTTCTTTATATCGTAGACTTGACTTGAATAAGTTGACACCTGCTGAAATATCTTTGCAAATGGCTGATAAATCAACTGCTATACCTGTTGGTATTTGTGAGGATGTGCCCATTGTGGTTGCAAACGTTACTATTTTAACGGACTTTGTTATACTTGATATTCCCGAGGATGATAGTATGTATATTATTGTTGGAAGACCTTTTCTTAATACTGCAGGGGCTGTTATTGATTGCAACAAAGGCAATGTCACTTTTCATGTTAATGGTAATGAGCATACGGTACACTTTCCGAGGAAACAACCTCAAGTCCATAGTATCAATTCTATTGGAAAAATTCCATCGATTATAATTGGAGGTTTTGAATTTCCTCTTCCTACTGTCAAAAAGAAATATGATATACTTATTATTGGGGATGTGCATATCCCCGTTGAGGTAACTTAGTGTTATTCGAAATTTCTCCGGTTTCATGATTATCTGAATGAGTTTGTTAACAAGACTTGATCAACCTTGTTAGTGGATTCTTTTTTATGAGCATGAGATGGATGAAACTAGAAGCACAAACTTCTGTACCCTCTCTATACTTTCTGTTATTTATATTAAATAAAGTAAAAATAGTATTTTTCTATCCGTTTCCTGACTTATCTGTGCAATAAAATATCCCGAAAATAAAAGTCCTCAGAATGACATGCCAATTTAATATGATTTTTTCAAGAATATTTGAAGATTTACTGTGCAAAAATTACCGCGGGAGGAGCTGCCACCTGGCCACGAGGGTGGTGGGCGCCCCCCCCCCTCTAGGGCGCGCCCCCTGCCTCATGGGCCCACGGTGGCCCTCCTCCACTTATCCCAGCACCCATCTTCTTCCTCTGTCTCACACAAACCCGAAAAACCAACTCAAGCACGAGTTCCAGCCACTTTTGCTATGATTTTCAATCTCCTTGCTCAAAGCACCTCTCGCAAAACTGCTTGGGGAGATTGTTCCTTGGTATGTGACTCCTCGATTGATCCAATTAGTTTTTGTTCTAGTGCTTTATTCTTTGCAAAACTTTGCTGCATAGGTGACCATGTCAAATTTATATGGTTCCAAGTAGTTCTAATGCTTGATTTAGGCTCTAGGCACTTGTAGGAGTAGTTTCTATCAATATTATTGAAGTTGGTTCATTTTTGTTTGAAGTTACTAAAAATTTCAGATTATTTCAGAAAAATAATGAGGAGATTTTTGAGGGGCTCATCGAGCCAAAGCTCGAAGGAAAAGGCACCAAAGCCCAAGTATAATTTGCCGCGCACCGCGAAGATTCGGGCGTGTGAATGGCCTTCTGATGATTTCTTGAGAGCAGCTGGTATCTATGAAGATTTTCATGAATTGGCTCACAATGCAGGCCTCACCGCTTTCCTCCACGACCAATGCGATCAGTATCTCTTACTCACAAATACTTTTGTGCAAAACTTTCATTTTCATTCTAGGAACTCACCACCTACGGTGGAGTTTCATTTATACGATGAGCATAAATAGATGTCACTTTATGATTTCTGTCGGATTTGTTTAGTCCCTTTTGAGGGCAAGACAGAAGAACCACATCATGATGATGTGGCTGGGTTTATTGATACTATCACTGTAGGAGAAACTAGAAAGGTTTCCGATGCATGAATCACTAGCATACATTTTCCTGTTTTACGTTACTTTGCATTATTTGCTAGTCGTTGTTTAATTGGATGCGGAAACTGTGGAATCCTTAGTATCTCTGATATAATTATTCTGCACCAAGGTTTATACAATGATAACACTTTTAGTATGGGCAGTATTATTGCTAGACGGTTAAGTATGAACCGTACTAAGGGTCCCATCTTCGGGGGCATCTATGCTACACGCCTAGCTGCACATTTTAACATACCTATTAGGCATGCTGAGAAGGAAGAAAAGGTGCTACCCCATGTTTATCTAGATCATAAAAGTATGGTGGCACATGATTTTATTGTTAAGAATAGGGCAGGAGAGCTTAAATATCAATTGTTCTTTAACAAACATCATCCTGAGACTATTATCCTGCCTGCTCCTTCTTTGTTTGATTTGACTGTAGGCACATACCTTGTTACGTTGACGGCTATTCACGCCTACCGGAACCCTGCACCAGCCGAGGAGCCAGAACCAGAACCACAATTTGATCCTTCACGGCAGTCTAACTATCAGTGGGATATGGAGATGATTGCCAGCCAGTGGCAATCGGAGCCTTCTTCTTCCTCATCACAATACGACACCAACAACTATTATTATGGATATCCGCCAGGCCAGCCGTGGCCATAGACCAACTTAGGCCAAAAGCCTAAGCTTGGGGGAGTACGTATTTCTCTCCGACATTACATTTATGTTCACGCACACTCATTGCTAGATGTCGGTGCTCATACTCTTTCACTGTAATATCCATGCTAGTTTATTTTCTTTTTCCTGCTTTCTTCTTGTGTGTTTGTTAAACCTTAAGAAAAACCAAAAAAATTAGTAGTAGTTTATTTTTCTGCTGTAGTAGTAATAATTAAAAAGAAAACCCAAAAATATTTCCCGTTCTTCTTTTGCTTGTTGGGAGCTTTCCCGTGTAAATAGTTTTATTTATTTTCTTTTCTTTGGGGGTCAGTAGGAGAAGACCATAATTAAATTGTTGAAGTGGCTCTTATATGCATTATTGTTGATTTAACCAAGAGCCCATATTGCCTTGCCTTCTCCTGTTTATTGAAAGCTTGCAGATTCCAGCTTAGTCCAAAGCACGTACACTCTTATTATTATTTACACCGTTCGGTCGTGCAAGTGAAAGGCAATTATGATGATATGTGATGGACTGACTGAGATGAGAAAAGCTGGTATGAACTCGACCTCTTTTGTTTTTGTAAATATGATGAGTCCCTCGTTCTTGATTCAGCTTATTATGAATAAACATGTTTGCAATGACAATTAGAGATCGTAGTTGCTTGTGCCATGCTTGATTAGCTATGAGTTATCATGATTTACCTTGTGTGCCAACATGCTATTGAGGTGGTTATGATGTGGTATGATGGGGTGGTATCCTCCTTTGAATGATTTAAGTGACTTGACTTGGCACATGTTCACGCATGTAGTTGAAACAAAATCAACATAGCCTTCACGATATTTATGTTCATGGTGGATTATATCCTACTCATGCTTGCATCCAATGTTTATTAATTTTAATGCATGTACATGGCTGTTGTCGCTCTCTAGTTGGTCGCTTCCCAGTCTTTTGCTAGCCTTCACTTGTACTAAGCGGGAATACTGCTTGTGCATCCAATCCCTTAAACCCCAAAGTTATTCCAAATGAGTCCACTATACCTTCCTATATGCGGTATCTACTTGCCGTTCCAAGTAAATTTGTATGTGCCAAACTCTAAACCTTCAAATAATCATTATGTTTTGTATGCTCGAATAGCTCATGTATCAACCAAGACTGTCCTTATCTTCCGTGTTAGGCGGGTTATTCTCAAGAGGAGTGGACTCCGCTCCACACTCACGAGAAAATGGATGGTCACCGGGATGCCCAGTCCCATGCTTTATGCAAACTAAATCAAAATTAATTGCAAACAAAACTCCCCCTGGGACCTGATGTATGTTGGAGGCACTCGTTGTTTCGGGCAAGCCATGGATTGATGCTTGTTGGTGGAGGGGGAGTATAAACTTTACCATTCTGTTTGGGAACCGCCTATAATGTGTTTAGCATGGAAGATATCGCCATCTCTTAGTTGTTACGTTGACAATGAAAGTATACCGCTCAAAATACAATTTATCTCTATTTCAAAACTGAGCTCTGGCACCTCTACAAATCCCTGCTTCCCTCTGTGAAGGGCCTATCCATTTACTTTTATGTTGAGTCATCACCCTCTTATTAAAAATCACTAGCGGGAGAGCACACCTGTCATTTGCATTCATCACTATTAATCTATGTTGGGTATGACTATGATTGGATATCTTTTACCATATGTCTAGTCAGTCCTTGATCTTTAAAGGTGCTCTGCATTTATGTTTTGCGGTCTCAGAAAGGCCTAGCGAGATACCATCTTGTTATATCATATTATGATTGTTTTGAGAAAGTGTTGTCATCCGAGATTTATTATTATGACTTGCTAGTTGATTGTGCTATTGATATGAGTAATTATGAGACCTGAGAATTATTGCAAATGTGGTTAGTTATGATCTATGCTGAAAACTTGAATGCTGGCTTGACATCGTTACAATAACAAGAGCAAACAGAGTTTGTAAAAGTTTTTCTTTCTTTCTTTCAGTTTGTCAACTGAATTGCTTGAGGACAAGCAAGGGTTTAAGCTTGGGGGAGTTGATACGTCTCCATCGTATCTACTTTTCCAAACACTTTTGCCCTTGTTTTGGACTCTAACTTGTATGATTTGAATGGAACTAACCCGGACTGACGCCGTTTTCAGCATAATTGCCATGGTGTTGTTTTATGTGCAGAAAACAAATATTCTCGGAATGACCTGAAACTCCACGGAACATCTTAGAAAAAATAATAAATATCCTCGCCAAAGATGAAGACCAGGGGGCCCACACCCTTCTCACGAGGGTGGGGGGGCGCCCGCCCCCCTAGGGTGCGCCCTACCTCGTGGGCCCCCTGGATGCCCTCCGACGCCAACTCCAACTATATATATTTGCTTTCGGAGAGAAAAAAAATCAGAGAGAAGAAATCATCGCGTTTTACGATACGGAGCCGCCGCCAAGCCCTAAAACCTCTCGGGAGGGCTGATCTGGAGTCCGTTCGGGGCTCCGGAGAGGGGGATTCGTTGCCGTCGTCACCATCAACCATTCTCCATCACCAATTTCATGATGCTCACCGCCGTGCGTGAGTAATTCCATCGTAGGCTTGCTGGACGGTGATGGGTTGGATGAGATTTATCATGTAATCGAGTTAGTTTTGTTAGGGTTTGATCCCTAGTATCCACTATGTTATGAGATTGATGTTGCTATGACTTTGCTATGCTTAATGCTTGTCACTAGGGCCCGAGTGCCATGATTTCAGATATGAACCTATTATGTTTTCATGAATATATGTGAGTTCTTGATCCTATCTTGCAAGTCTATAGTCACCTACTATGTGTTATGATCCGGCAACCCCGAAGTGACAATAATCGGGACCACTCCCGGTGATGACCATAGTTTGAGGAGTTCATGTATTCACTATGTGCTAATGCTTTGTTCTGGTTCTCTATTAAAAGGAGGCCTTAATATCCCTTAGTTTCCAATAGGACCCCGCTGCCACGGGAGGGTAGGACAAAAGATGTCATGCAAGTTCTTTTCCATAAGCACGTATGACTATATATGGAATACATGCCTACATTACATTGATGAATTGGAGCTAGTTCTGTGTCACCCTATGTTATGACTGTTACATGATGAACCGCATCCGGCATAATTATCCATCACTGATCCGGTGCCTATGAGTTTTCCATATACTGGTTTACGCTTATTTACTTTCCCGCTGCTACTGTTACAATCACTACAAAATACCAAAAACATTACTTTTGCTGTCTTTACTTTTGTTGCTGCTACCACCACTATCATATTACTTTGCTACTAAACACTTTGCTGCAGATACTAAGTTTCCAGGTGTGGCTGAATTGACAACTCAGCTGCTAATACTTGAGAATATTCTTTGGCTGCCCTTGTGTCGAATCAATAAATTTGGATTGAATAGTCTACCCTCGAAAGCTCTTGCGATCCCCTATACTTGTGGGTTATCAATGTGCTATCCGGATTCCCTTTTCTTGCACGATACTTCTTTTGGTCGGTAAAAATTCACTATATAATATCCCGAAGGTTTTGACCACCGTATCACGCAATTATCTCTTGTCTTTGTTTCGAGCTGTTTTTCTAACAGATCTAGGTCGCCATGTCGTCTTCAAGTGCCCCCAAGGACAAGTTCTTCGAGAAGGCCATCAACCCCTACCTCACGGAGGTGCTGCAACACCCTCAAACCATTGAGATGCGTGAGGGGTTGTTGCTCATCCGCGATGTTGAGGGACCAAGGAGGACCGGAAGTATGGAGACAAGGCTCGAGGCATTGGAGCAACACGTTTTCAAGTGTCGGGAGATGGTGGAGCGTGGACTCAACTCCAATCAAATAATGATGACGGAGTTCACCAACAACCACAAGCTGGATGCCAAGGACATTGGGGAGGCCATCTTCAAGCTTCACAAGAAAATCGAGCGCCTCCAAGCCCAGATCTATGACCTGCAAAACCAAAACTGTGAGTATGAATATAAATTCAAGAGGATGATTTTGGCTGCAGATTTGAGGATCCCGGAGACTCGATCATCCTTCTATGATGGTGAGCCTATGCCTTGGAAGATGGACGACAAGCCTACATCATCAACAACTCCTTCATCGCCACCTCCGAGGAAGGAAACATAAACACATGGGTATGGGCACTCCCTTGGCAACTGCCAAGCTTGGGGGAGTGCCCTGGTATCGTATCAACATCACACCTTTTATCTTTACCGTTTTTCTTAGTTCGATCCTTTTGATAATATCTTGATCCAGTAGAATAAAGTTTTAGTATGATCTAGTTGTGAGTTTTGCTTTATGATCTTCCTATGTAATCGAGTCCGTGAGCTATATATAATAAAGATTAGTGTTGAGTCAAGGGCTTGATTATTTTGCTATCATCTTAAGGGAATAAAATAAAAGAGAAGAAATAAAAAGAAATAAAGAGATCATATGGATCCTATGGAGAGTAATGAGCTCACATATAAAGATTATGATGAATAAAAGTTGTTGAGAGTTGACAAACATAGTTTTGGTCATCGTTGCAATTAATAGGAAGTAATAAAGAAAGAGAGGTTTTCACATATAAATATACTATCTTGGATATCTTTTATAATTGCGAGCACTCATTAAAGTATGATATGATATGCTAAAGAGTTGACGTTGGACAAGGAAGACAACGTAATGGGTTATGCTTTCTTACATCTGAGATAAATTATATTGTCATGGATCATCCAACATGTTAAGCTTGCCTTTCCCTCTCATGCTAGCCAATTCTTTGCACCAAGTAGAAATACTACTTGTGCTTCCAAATATCCCTAAACCAAGTTTTGCCATGAGAGTCCACCATATCTACCTATGGATTGAGTAAGATCCTTCAAGTAAGTTGTCATCGGTGCAAGCAATAAAAATTGCTCTCTAAATATGTATGACTTATTAGTGTGGAGAAAATAAGCTTTATACGATCTTATGATATGGAAGAAATAAAAGCGACGGACTGCATAATAAAGGTCCATATCACAAGTGGAAATATAAAGTGACGTTCTTTTGCATTAAGGTTTCGTGCATCCAACCATAAAAGTGCATGACAACCTCTCCTTCCCTCTGCAAAGGGCATATCATTTATTATTGTCTTACATTTTATCCTTTGGCAAGCACAATGTGTTGGAAAGATCCTGATATATATAGCTAATTGGATGTGAGTTTTCATGAACTATTATTGTTGATATTAACCTTGAGGTAAAACATTGGGAGGCAAAACTATAAGCCCCTATCTTTCTCTGTGTCCGATTAAAACTTCATACCCATAAATATTGTGAGTGTTAGCAATTGTGAAAGACTAAATGATAGTTGAGTATGTGGACTTGCTGAAAATCTCTTATATGGACTCTTTCTTATGTTATGATAAATTGCAATTGCCTCAATGACTGAGATTATAGTTTGTTGGTTCTCAATGAAGTTTATGATTCACACTTGAAATTGTGATTGAATTGTTACTTTAGCATAAGAGATCGTATGACTATATATATATATATGTGTGTGTGTGTGTGTGTGTGTGTGTGTGTGTGTGTGTGTGTTGCTGTTCTAAGAATGATCATGATGCCCTCATGTCCGTATTTTATGTTATCGACACCTCTATCTCTAAACATGTGGACATATTTTTCGATATCGGCTTTCGCTTGAGGACAAGCGAGGTCTAAGCTTGGGGGAGTTGATACGTCCATTTTGCATCATGCTTTTATATCAATAGTTATTGCATTATGGGCTGTTATTACACATTATGTCACAACACTTATGCCTATTCTCTCTTATTTTACAAGGTTTGCATGAAGAGGGGGAATGTCGGCAGCTGGAATTCTGAGTTGGAAAAGGAACAAACATTAGAGACCTATTCTGCACATCTCCAAAAGTCCTGAAACTTCACAGGAGCACATTTTAGAATATATATAAAAAATATTGGGCGAAAGAAGTACTAGAGGGGGGGCACCCACCGTCCACGAGGGTGGGGGCGCGCCCTACCCCCCTGGGCGCGCCCCCCTGCCTCGTGGCCCCCCTGGTGGCCCTCTGATGCCCATCTTCTGCTATATGAGGTCTTCCATCTGAGAAAAATCATGAGCTAGCTCACGGGACGAAACTCCACCGCCACGAGGCGGAACCTTGGCGGAACCAATCTAGGGCTACGGCGGAGCTGTTCTGCCGGGGAAACTTCCCTCCGGGAGGGGTAAATCATCACCATCGTCATCACCAATGATCCTCTCATCGTGAGGGGGTCAATCTCCATCAACATCTTCACCAGCACCATCTCATCTCAAACCCTAGTTCATCTTGTATCCAATCTTTGTATCCAAACCTCAGATTGGTACCTGTGGGTTGCTAGTAGTGTTGATTACTCCTTGTAGTTGATGCTAGTTGGTTTACTTGGTGGAAGATCATATGTTCAGATCCATTATGCATATTAATACACCTCTGATTATGAACATGAATATTCTTTGTGAGTAGTTACGTTTGTTCCTGAGGACATGGGAGAAGTCTTGCTATAAGTAGTCATGTGAATTTGGTATTCGTTCGATATTTTGATGAGATGTATGTTGTCATCCTTCTAGTGGTGTCATATGAACGTCGACTACATGACACTTCACCATTGTTTGGGCCTAGAGGGAGGCATTGGGAAGTAATAAGTAGATGATGGGTTGCTAGAGTGACAGAAGCTTAAACCCTAGTTTATGTGTTGCTTCGTAAGGGGCTGATTTGGATCCATATGTTTCATGCTATGGTTAGGTTTACCTTAATACTTCTGTTGTAGTTGCGGATGCTTGCAATGGGGGTTAATCATAAGTGGGATGCCTGTCCAAGCAAGGAAAGTACCCAAGCACCGGTCCACCCACATATCAGATCATCAAAGTACCGAACGTGAATCATATGAACGTGATGAAAACTAGCTTGACGATAATTCCCATGTGTCCTCGGGAGCGCTTTCCTTTATATAAGAGTTTGTCCGGGCTTATCCTTTGCTACAAAAAAGATTGGGCCATCTTGCTGCACCTTATTTACTTTTATTACTTGCTACTCGTTACAAATTACCTTATCACAAAACTATCTGTTACCGATAATTTCAATGCTTGCAGAGAATACCTTACTGAAAACTGCTTATCATTTCCTTCTGCTTTTCGTTGGGTTCGACACTCTTACTTATCAAAAAGGCAACTATAGATCCCCTACACTTGTGGGTCATCATATATGCATCACATAATCTCATATTCATCTAGTCAACCAACACAAAGAACTTCAAAGAGTGCCCCAAAGTTTCTACCAGAGAGTCAAGACGAAAACGTGTGCCAACCCCTATGCATAAGTTCACGAGGTCACGGAACTCGCAAGTTGATCACCAAAACATACTTCAAGTGGATTGATACGTCTCCAACGTATCTATAATTTTTGATTGTTCCATGCTATTATATATCAACCTTGGATGTTTTATATGCATTTATATGCTATTTTATATGATTTTTGGAACTAACCTATTAACCAAGAGCCCAGCGCAAGTTTCTGTTTTTTCCTTGATTTTGAGTATCGCAGAAAAGGAAAACCAAACGGAGTCCAATTGACCTGAAACTTCACGGAGATCATTTTTGGACCAGAAGAAGCCCACGAAGTACCGGAGCTGGGCCAAAAGAGTCCCGAGGCCACCACGAGGGTGGGGGGCACTCCCTACCCCCTGGGCGTGCCCCGCTACCTCATGGGCCCCTCGTGGCTCCCCTGACCGACTTCTTTCGCCTATATATATCCATATACCCTAGAAACATCGAGGAAAAGAATATATTGGGAGTTCCGCCACCAGAAGCCTCCGTAGCCACCGAAAACCAATCTAGACCCATTCCAGCACCCTTCCGGAGGGGGGATCCCTATCCGGTGGCCATCTTCATCATCTCGGTGCTCTCCATGACGAGGAGGGAGTAGTTCACCCTCGGGGCTGAGGGTATGTACCAATAGCTATGTTTTTGATCTCGCTCTCTCTCTTGTGTTCTTGAGTCGGCACAATCTTGATGTAACGCGAGATTTGCTATTATAGTTGGATCTTATGATGTTTCTCCCCCTCTACTCTCTTGTGATGGATTGAGTTTTCCCTTTGAAGCTATCTTATCGGATTGAGTCTTTAAGGATTTGAGAACACTTGATATATGTCTTGCATGTGCTTATCTGTGGTGACAATGGGATATCACGTGATCCACTTGATGTATGTTTTGGTGATCAACTTGTGAGTTCCGTGACCTCGTGACGCTTATGCATAGGGGTTGGCACACGTTTTCGTCTAGACTCTCCGGTAGAAACTTTGGGGCACTCTTTGAAGTTCTTTGTGTTGGTTGAATAGATGAATCTGAGATTGTGTGATGCATATCGTATAATCATACCCACGGATACTTGAGGTGACATTGGAGTATCTAGGTGACATTAGAGTTTTGGTTGATTTGTGTCTTAAGGTTTTATTCTAGTATGAACTCTATGATAGATTGAACTGAAAGAATAGCTTCATGTTATTTTACTACGGACTCTTGAGTAGATCAATCAGAAAGGATAACTTTGAGGTGGTTTCATAATCTCTTCGTTTGTTCTCCGCTATTAGTGACTTTCGAGTGACTCTTTGTTGCATGTTGAGGGATAGTTATATGATCCAAGTATGTTATTAATGTTGAGAGAACTTGCACTAGTGAAAGTATGAACCCTAGGCCTTGTTTCAACGCATTGCAATACCGTTTACGCTCACTTTTATCATCAGTTACCTTGCTGTTTTTATATTTTAAGATAACAAAAACCTATATCTACCATCCATATTGCACTTGTATCACCATCTCTTCGCCAAACTTGTGCACCTATACAATTTACCATTGTATTGGGTGTGTTGGGGACACAACAGACTCTTTGTTATTTGGTTGCAGGGTTGCTTGAGAGAGACCATCTTCAACCTACGCCTCCCACGGATTGATAAACCTTAGGTCATCCACTTAATGGGAATTTGCTACTGTCCTACAAACCTCTGCACTTGGAGGCCCAACAACTTCTATAAGAAGAAGGTTGTGTAGTAGACATCATGGATCACATGATATCCCATTATCACCACAGATAAGCACATCAAAACATACGTCAAGTGTTCTCAAATCCTTAAAGATCCAATCCGATAAGATAACTTCAAAGGGAAACTCAATCCATCACAAGAGAGTAGAGGTGGAGAAACATCATAAGATCCAACTATAATAGCAAAGCTCGCGATACATCAAGATCGTGCCAAACCAAGAACATGAGAGATAGAGATAGAGAGAGAGAGATCAAACACATAGCTACTGGTACATACCCTCAGCCCCGAGGGTGAACTACTCCCTCCTCGTCTTGGAGAGCGCCGGGATGATGAAGATGGCCACCGGAGAGGGATTCCCCCCTCCGACAGGGTGCCAAAATGGGTCTAGATTGGTTTTCGGTAGCTACGGAGGCTTCTGGCGGCGGAACTCCTGATCTAGATTATGTTCTAGAGGTTTTAGTATATATAAGAGGTTTTGGCGTCGAGAACAAGTCAGGGGGGTCTCCGGGCTGTCCACGAGGTAGGGAGGCGCGCCCCCACCCTCGTGGGCAGCCCTGGACTCTTCTAGCCCAACTCTTTTACTCCATGTCCTTCTTCTAGTCCAAAAATAAGTTCCGTGAAGTTTCAGGTTAATTGGACTCCATTTGGTTTTCCTTTTCTACGATACTCAAAAACATGGAAAAAACAGAAACTGGCACTGGGCTCTAGGTTAATAGGTTAGTCCCCAAAATCATATAAAATAGCATATTAAACATATAAAACATCCAAGGTTGATAATATAATAGCATGGAACAATAAAAAATTATAGATACGTTGGAGACGTATCAAGCATCCCCAAGCTTAATTCCGGGTCGTCCTCGAGTAGGTAAATGATAAAAACAGAATTTTTGATGTGATTTGCTACCTAACATATTTATCCATGTTATTCTCTTTATTTTGGCAAGAATATTCAGATCCATAAGATACAAGACAAAAGTTTAATATTGACATAAAAATAATAATACTTCAAGCATACTAACCAAGCAATTATGTCTTCTCAAAATATCATGGCCAAAGAAAGCTTATCCCTACAAAATCATCTAGTTTGGCTATGCTTCATTTTCATCACACAAAAATGCTCTCATCATGCACAACCCCAATGACTAGCCAAGCAATTGTTTCATACTTTAGTAATCTCAAACTTTTTTCAAATTTCACGCAATACATGAGTGTGAGCCATGGACATAGCACTATAGGTGGAATAGAATATAATGATTGGGGTTATGTGGAGAAGACAAAAAATAAAGTCTCACATTGACGCGGCTAATCAACAGGCTAGGGAGATGACCATCAATTGATGTCAATGCAAGGAGTAGGGATTGCCATGCAACAGATGCACTAGAGCTATAAATGTATGAAAGCCCTACAAAAGAAACTAAGTGGGTGTGGATCCAACTTGCTTGCTCACGAAGACCTAGGGCATTTGAGGAATCCCATTGTTGGAATATACAAGCCAAGTTCTATAATGAAAAATTCTCACTAGTATATGAAAATGACAAAACAAGAGACTCTCTATCATAAAGATCATGGTGCTACTTTGAAGCACAAGTGTGGAAAAAAAGATAGTAGGATTGTCCCTTTTTATTTCTTTTCTTTTTTCTTTCCCCCCCTTTTTTGGGCCTTTCCTTTTTTTATTTGGCCTTTTTTGGGGACAATGCTCTATTAATGATGATCATCACACTTCTATTTATTTACAACTCAATGATTACAACTCGATACTAGAACAAAATATGACTCTATATGAATGCCTCCGACGGTGTACTGGGAAATGCAATGGATCAAGAGTGACATGTATAATAAATTATGCATGGTGGCTTTGCCACAAATACGATGTCAACTACATGATCATGCAAAGCAATATGACAATGATGATATGTGTCATAAATGAAACGGTGGAAAGTTGCATGACAATATATCTCGGAATGGCTATGGAAATGCCATAATAGGTAGGTATGGTGGCTGTTTTGAGGAAGATATAAGGAGTTTTATGTGTGACAGAGCGTATCATATCACGGGGTTTGGATGCACCGATGAAGTTTGCACCAACTCTCAAGGTGAGAAAGGCCAATGCACGGTACCGAAGAGGCTAGCAATGATGGAAGGGTGAGAGTGTGTATAATCCATGGACTCAACATTAGTCATAAAGAACTCACATACTTATTGCAAAAATCTACAAGTCATTAAAAAACCAAGCACTACGAGCATGCTCCTAGGGGGATAGATTGGTAGGAAAAGACCATCGCTCGTCCCGGATGGCCACTCATAAGGAAGACAATCAAAGAACACCTCATGTTTCAAATTTGTTACACAAGGTTACCATATGTGCATGCTACGGGACTTGCAAACTTCAACACAAGTATTTCTCAATTTCACAATTACTCAACTAGCATGACTCTAATATCACCATCTTCATATCTCGAAACAATCATCAGGTATCAAACTTCTCATAGTATTCAATGCACTCTATATGAAAGTTTTTATTATAACCCTCTTGGATGCCTATCATATTTGGACTAGTTTCATAACCAAAGAAAACTACCATGCTGTTCTAAAGACTCTCAAAATAATATAAGTGAAGCATGAGAGTTCATCTATTTCTCCAAAATAAAACCACCGATGTGCTCTAAAAGGATATAAGTGAAGCACTAGAGCAAATGACAAACTACTCAGAAAGATATAAGTGAAGATCAATGAGTAGTCGAATAATTATGCAACTATGTGAAGACTCTCTAACATTTAAGAATTTCAGATCTTGGTATTTTATTCAAATATCAAACAAAACAAAAGAAAATAAAATGACGCCCCAAGCAAAACACATATCATGTGGTGAATAAAAATATAGCTCCAAGTAAAGTTACCGATGAACGAAGACGAAAGAGGGGATGCCATCCGGGGCATCCCCAAGCTTAGGCTTTTGGTTGTCCTTGAATTTTACCTTGGGGTGCCTTGTTCATCCCCAATCTTAGGCTCTTGCCACTCCTTATTCCATAGTCCATCAAATCTTTACCCAAAACTTGAAAACTTCACAACACAAAACTTAACAGAAAACTCGTAAGCTCCGTTAGTATAAGAAAATAAATCACCACTTAGGTACTGTTGTGAACTCATTATAAATTCATATTGGTGTAATATATACTGTATTCCAACTTCTCTATGATTCATACCCTCCGATACTACTCATAGATTCATCAAAATCAGCAAACAACACAGTGAAAACAGAACCTGTCAAAAACAGAACAGTCTGTAGTAATCTATATCAAACGTATACTTTTGTAACCCCAAAAATTCTGAAATAAGTTGGTGGACGTGAGGAATTTTTATATTAATCATATGCAAAAAGAATCAACCTAATCGCACTCTCCAGTAAAAAATGGCAGCAAAACTCATGAGCGCTAAAGTTTCTGTTTTTTACAGCAAGATCGCTAAGACTTCACCCAAGTCTTCCCAAAGGTTATACTTGGCACGAACACTAATTAAAACATAAAACCACATCTAAAAAGAGGCTAGATGAATTATTTATTACTAAACAGGAGCAAAAAGCAAAGAACAAAAATGAAAATTGGGTTGCCTCTCAACAAGCGCTATCGTTTAACGCCCCTAGCTATGCATGATGATTTCAATGATGTTCACATAAAAGATAAGAATTGGATCATAAAGAGAGCATCATGAAGAATATGACTAGCACATTTAAGTCTAACCAAATTCCTATGCATAGGGATTTTGTGAGCAAACAACTTATGGGGACAAGAATCAACTTGCATAGGAAGGTAAAGCAAGCAAAACTTCAAGCTTTTCAACACATAGAGAGGAAACTTGATATTATTGCAATATGTAGAAGCATATGTTCCTCTTTCATAATAATTTTCAGTGGCATCATGAATGAATTCAACAATATAACCATCACATAAAGCATTCTTTTCATGATCTACAAGCATAGAAAATTTACTACTCATCACATAGGCAATATTCTTCTCATTCATAATAGTGGGAGCAAACTCAACAAAATAACTATCATGTGAGGAATAATCCAATTGAAAACTAAAATCAGGATGACAAGTTTCATGGTTATCATTATTCTTTATAGCATACATGTGATCACAATAATCATCATAGATAGCAACTTTGTTCTCATAATCAATTGGAACTTCTTACGAAATAGTGGATTCATCACTAAATAAAGTCATGACCTCTCCAAATCCACTTTCATCAATATAATCATCATAAATAGGAGGCATGCTTTCATCATAATAAATTAGCTCATCAAAACTTGGGGGACTAAAAATATCATCCTTATCAAACATAGCATCCCCAAGCTTGTTGGTTTGCATATCATTAGCATCATGGGTATTCAAAGAATTCATACTAACAACATTGCAATCATGCTCATCCTCCAAAGATTTAGTGCCAAACATTTTAATACATTCTTCTTCAAACACTTTGGCACAATTATCGGAATCTGTATTTTCACGAAATACATTAAAAAGATGAAGCATATGAGGCAACCTTAATTCCATTTTTCTTGTAGTTTTCTTTTATAGACTAAACTAGTGATAAAACAAGAAACTAAAAGATTCAATTGCAAGATCTAAAGATATACCTTCAAGTGCTAACCTCCCCGGCAATGGCGCCAGAAAAGAGCTTGATGTCTACTACGCAACCTTCTTCTTGTAGACGTTATTGGGCCTCCAAGTGCAGAGGTTTGTAGGACAGTAGAAAATTTCCCTCAAGTGGATGACCTAAGGTTTATCAATCCGTGGGAGGCGTAGGATGAAGATGGTCTCTCTCAAGCAACCTTGCAACCAAATAGCAAAGAGTCTCTTGTGTCCCCAACACACCCAATACAATGGTAAATTGTATAGGTGCACTAGTTCGGCGAAGAGATGGTGATACAAGTGCAATATGGATGGTAGAAATAGGTTTTTGTAATATGAAAATATAAAAACAGCAAGGTAGCATAATGATAAAAATGAGCACAAACGGTATTGCAATGCGTTGAAACAAGGCCTAGGGTTCATACTTTCACTAGTGCAAGTCCTCTCAACAATAATAACATAATTGAATCATATAACTATCCCTCAACATGCAACAAAGAGTCACTCCAAAGTCACTAATAGCGCATAACAAACGAAGAGATTATGGTAGGGTATGAAACAACCTCAATGTTATCCTTTCTGATCGATCTATTCAAGAGTCCGTAGTAAAATAACACAAAGCTATTCTTTCCATTTGATCTATCATAGAGTTCGTACTAGAATAACACCTTACGACACAAATCAACCAAAACCCTAATGTCACCTAGATGCTCCAATGTCACCTTAAGTACCCGTGGGTATGGTTATATGATATGCATCACATAATCTCATATTCATCTAGTCAACCAACACAAAGAACTTCAAAGAGTGCCCCAAATTTTCTACCAGAGAGTTAAGACGAAAATGTGTGCCAACCCCTATGCATAAGTTCACGAGGTCATGGAACTTGCAAGTTGATCACCAAAACATACATCAAGTGGATCACGTGATATCCCATTGTCACCACAGATAAGCACATACAAGACATACATCAAGTGTTGTCAAATCCTTAAAGACTCAATCCAATAAGATAACTTCAAAGGGAAAACTCAATCCAACACAAGAGAGTAGAGGGGAAGAAACATCATAAGCTCCAACTATAATAGCAAAGCTCGCAATACATCAAGATCATGCCAAATCAAGAACACGAGAGAGAGAGAGAGAGAGAGAGAGAGATCAAACACATAGCTACTGGTACATACCCTCAGCCCTGAGGGTGAACTACTCCCTCCTCGTCTTGGAGAGCGCTGGGATGATGAAGATGGCCACCGGAGAGGGATTCCCCCTCCAGCAGGGTGCCGGAACGGGTCTAGATTGGTTTTCGGTGGCTACGGAGGCTTCTGGCGGCGGAACTCCTGATCCAGGTTATGTTCTGGAGGTTTCTATATATATAAGAGGTTTTGGCGTCGAGAACAAGTCAGGGGGTCTCCGGGCTGTCCACGAGGTAGGGAGGCGCGCCCAGGGGGGTGGGCGTGCCCCCCACCCTCGTGGGCATCCCGGGACTCTTCTGGCCCAACTCTTTTACTCCATGTCCTTCTTCTGGTCCAAAAATAAGTTCCGTGAAGTTTCAGGTTAATTGGACTCCGTTTGGTTTTCCTTTTCTGCTTTACTAAATAACAAGGAAAAAACAGAAACTGGCACTGGGCTCTATGTAAATAGGTTAGTTCCAAAAATCATATAAAATAGCATATAAATGCATATGAAACATCCAAGGTTGATAATATAATAGCATGGAACAATCAAAAATTATAGATACGTTGGAGACGTATCAAGTTGCTGCATCAGGGGCTAGCTTGGAGCGGCGGCTTGCCCCTCCGTTTGCACACCTGCAGCCTTGCCCATGGTACTGACGTTCTGGGAAGGCAAGCGAGGTGGGCGGTGAGTTGCCTAGCTCGTATCTGGCGGGTTCGGCAGGCCACCCAGCCGGCTTTTATACCAGAGAACCCCCTCTTCTTGCTCGGTGGATGCCATGGAGAGTGTGTAGAATATGGTGCAAGGAGGAGATGAGGAGCGGAGGTGTGGCGCGGTTCTTGCCCGGCGTCTAGCATTGTTTAAATAGTGGGCAGACGCGAGGAGCCAGCCGACGTTGTGTCCAATATCAGATGGCTCGTGGACGGACGTGTGGCCGTAGTAGATTTCTCGGCACATGTGCTAGTTCAATGGAGGTAGGTGGGCTGTCAGAAGTCGTTTGAATGTGGCGATGAGGCGTGTTCAGCCGGGTGGGCAGCGGGCGGCGCTCTCGGCTGGCGAGCCACTTCAATGCTAGCGCCAGTGTCAGGCCACGTGAATGTGGAGCAGAAGCTCTACAACGGCATGAATGCGGGCAGCTGGCGCCGGGCGGAAATGCACGTGGGCGAGGGGGGGTTGATGGGTCAGGACAGTCAGACACGGGCGTGGCAGCGGTCCAGACGCCCGCAAGGCCCTCCCAATTTGTCTCTGGTTTGCAGGAGAAAATACGTCTGGACGACCGATCGGACCGATACAAACCCATGTTGGACGGCATAACACGTCCAAACCACGCGGTCCGGATGCATGCGGGCGAATTAAGGATTCATGCTGTCAAGCTGTCCACGATCAGACTGTTGATAATATACAATACACACGTAGCGGACTAGCCATGACGACGCTAATCAATCTCTGAAGTGAGACCAAAGGGTTGAGTTCCACGTCTATTATTTATAGAGACACACATTGTAATTTCGTCCTTTTCTCACGTCTCGTGGTTGGCCCTTCCTGCTCCCGCGGCCTTCCTCTGTCCCATCGACCGTGGTCTTGCTTGGTGGCAGCGTGGCCCTCGCGGGCGTGAGGGTGGCGCTAATCCGAGCATATGGCGGGCGGTCTTGGGTGGGTTCCTGGCCGACGCCGGTTGCCGGATCCGCCAACTCCGATGGGTTACCTTTGATCTGATGGAGTCCTTGGGCTTGGTCCCTCCCCTTAGTTGTAGCTGCTTTTTTGGGACACTTAGCAACCCAGATCTAGGGTTTGTCTCCATGTAGGTGAAAGGTGTCGGCTTTGGGTGTAGTGAGTGGCGGAGTTGTGTTGGTGTGGCAGCATGGGCGGCCTGCTGCATGTCTGTGGTGCACCTTCATGTGTGTAGTGGGTGAGGGTGGATCCCCTTGGTTGTCGGAGCGACAGCTCTGGACGGTGTGCACGTCGGCACCATTCTGGCGGGTGTCGCTGCGTGGGTGCTCGTGTGTTGCCTTGCCATGTGGGCGGCGAGGTGGCTCATTCCGGGGGCGTCCATCATGCGGGTATGGTCTTTGCTGCCACCGGACCTATCTTAGGCATTGTCTGCAACTTTCCTTAGCCGTCCATTGCTATTGGATCCGGTCGATGGGGATTGAGTCTCGAGCGAAAGCTCTGCCCGATTGTGTCGGTGCCAGTGGTAGCAACATTATTGTGTGCCGTTTTCTCCTTGGTGGTGTCATCGTGGGTGACCCCATTCACCATGGGCTCTGGGTGAAAACCATTGGTCCGACTGGTTCTAGACCAGGCGGTGGCGGCGCTGTTGTGTTGTGTCCTCCTTGGAGGATCTTCCTCGTGAGCAAGATCCTAGGTTGTTGGTTGCTAGGGTGAGTTTTGTGAACGACAACTTCTTCTCATCGTGTGTCGGTCCTTGCCTCGACGGTGGTTCTCTCATGTCTTGCTAGGTTCGGCGAGGTGATTATGCTCGAAGACCTCCCTTTGATGTCTTGGCCCTAGTCTGCATTTGCGTTCTAGAGTGGTGAACACCCCATCGTCAGACGGTGTGACGCCTCTTGAGCCGGGGGCTCCTTCTGGCAATGGAACAGGATGGTGCTGGTTTGCTAGGCGCCCAGGCGATGGTATTGGCATAGCCCCCTCGATTAGCCGATCTCCTCGAGCTGGCTCCATTCGCAGCATTGGTCTTTCGAGCATGTACGAGGGCTCTTGTGTCTCGCTTTCTTACTTTTTGAGTTTTCTTGCTGTCTCTAAACACCCTTGTATCTTGCCGGAGCTCTTTCTTGTGATTTGTACTTTAGGCCCCGTTTGATAGCTCGGTTTTTCTAAAGTATTCTAAGAATATTGTAGTTTTTAAGATCACCACGGTTTTAATTACTAAGAGGTGTTTGGCTGCCACTAAAAACTATGTTTTTAATACTGAATTATTTGCAAAACCGTGGTATTATCTCTGTATAAAAAAAGAACCCAGTACTTTTTTTTTAAAACAGAGCTCGTGAAAGAAAGGCTCATCGTTATCTTCTTCCTTACTCCAAGCCGTTGCTGCCCCCTACTTCGTTCTCCTGTTGCTTTCGCTCGGCGAGCTTGTTCTGACGGATCTCGTTCAGTGTGGTCCACATGCAAGCTGCTAGCCGGAAGCGGTGCTGAACTGCTGACCTATGCCTCTGCTGCGCTAGCTGCTGCGGTGCCCTGTATGTTGGGTAGCTGTCGCGGTGCCCTGTACACCGCCTTCCTACGCTGGCTGCTAGTCCCTGCCTCAGCGAAGCCCCTCTAGCCCCGCCACGCTAGCCTAGAGGAAATAGGCAAGCAAATCCTGCTGGACTCGAGCTTGCTACTCAGGTGTATGGATGCAAAGCTGATTTGCTGCTCTTCTTGCTCATGCGATTTTTGTCTACCCGTGCTGGCCACAACACACGAGTGTCCATACCCAACTATATAATCCACTCTGATGAAGCAAACTATTGAGTGATTGCAACTAGCTAGGAACATGCGTGTTTGTAGCTGCTATCAACTGCCTAGCTAATTTACATTGTTGCATAAAGCACCAGCCAAACAGGTCACAACATTCCCAATACGGCAAAATATTTTGATATGTCAAAACTATGGTATCTTGCACCTAAGGACTAAAATAATGTGGTTTTTCAATACTTCAGTTTTTGCAATACCTTGCTATCAAACACAGCCTTAGTGTTGTGTTGCTTTTTTCGAAAAAGGGACTTTAGTGTTGTGTTGTACCGTTGGTTGTAAGGGCTTCATTAATTTAAAGCCAGGCGCCGGCCTCTTTTCTAAAAAGTTATAGAAATTTATAAACTGTCTATATGTCTAGATTGTCCTTTAATTTCGAATATAGTCCACACCATATATATGCAGTGTATTATGGACTTAGCCAAAAAGATACGAGCGATTTCCAGGTTCGATTACTTTGGTGAGCTACTAGGAAACTTTCGATTTAGAATACTCTACTTGACTAGTCAATCATGTGTGTGAAGAAGCAGCCAAAACAGTCATGATCCAGATATGCAACCGCGTCTGAGTAGAATACTACAATAGCTACGACACCAAAAGGAGTACGAGTACCATGTCATTGCTCAATGTCGTAGGAAGCGGAGCACTTCAAATCACTAAAGGCTAAACTATTCTCCCTGCAATCCCTGCACGGAACCGTACGGATCCCCATCCATGTCTCAACATGATTAACCGCATCCTACTCTTGGTCAACAAACACGTGCACACTATATGTCCGTACATACTGTACTCACTATGCAACGCCCGGACAAGAAAAATGGACTGAGATCCAGTGACCTGTCTTCAGCAAGTCACGTTGTAACTGGCCCCCAACCATCTGCTGTTGAAACCACATCCAAGGGACAACAGTGAAGGGAAGCAAAAAAGGCTCACACTTATGTCCAAGCACCCATCCAGCATGGATTTGTGGTGGGGAAAAGGAGGACAAGGGCGGCTTTGGCGCGAAGAGATGGCTCGGAGCAGCCGAGCGCCATCGCCGCGGAGGATAGGCAGCGCCGCGCGGCCATGAGGGCCGGGGAGGAGTGCCCCGACAGGTCGGGAAGCTGCTGCTGCAAGTGCCGCGCGGGCCAGGGAGGAGGTCCGCCGCAGATCGAGGAGGAGCACCGCCGCAGATTGAGGAGGAGCGCCGCCCGCGCGGGCCAGTGAGGAGCGCCGCCGTACATCAGCTGCGCCGGCCGACCTCCTTGCTCACGTCGCTTGGACCTGCCCGCCGCTCCCCGACGCCGGCCCTCTAGCTACCAGGTGAGTGAGGCGACCCTACCCCAATCCCATCTCCTCCCACCGGCAATCCCCCGATGGCGTGGTTCTTCTGGAGCGCCACCGGTGGTGCAGATAGTGGATTTGAGTGGATTCCCTTAAATTGAACTGTACTAAGAATTTTTCCATTGAAATTCAGTATTGTGCTTGTTGTCTCTTAACAGAAGATCTGAAGAAAACCGTACAGTGAAAGCATGGAAATATTGTTTGATGCTTCTCTGCAATGACAAGTAGTTTTTGAATTATACTGATGGAAATTGACATGTACTGTGTATTGTTTTGAATTTCAATGACAAGTTCCCTGAAAGCATGGAAATTGACATTGGCAAGTAGCAAATCTAAAGTATGTATTGATGAAAATTTACAAGTAGCAATGTGAAGTGGCTTTTAAATTTCACTGATGGAAATTGGAGTGAATAGCAAAAAACTACCACATTACGGGCTATCGTTCCGAAAAACAACCGCTTTTTTTTAATTTTTCAAATAACTACCACAAAAGTGGCTGGCTGTTCCAAAAAACCCAAGTGGCCGAACAGTTAAGTTTTAACTGGGGTTATGACATGTGGGGCCCGCCCATCAGGGTTTTGTCGGCCACAGTGCTCACGGCGCGCGGGTGACGGCCGTTAGGGGGCACGGGCCGTCCCGACCAGGTCAAAACGGATCCGGCCCGCCCCCTCACTCTGTCTTCCCCCTCTCTGTCTCCCTCTCTCTTGTGTGCGCCTCCCTCACCGATGGCGGCGGCGGCGAAACTAGGCGATGGCGGCCATTCAACGGGTGGAGGTGGAAGGGGGGATGGAGGCGGCAAGTTCTCAGAGGTTGATAACTGGCTGGGGAGTGGTAGCTTCGCGGCGCCGCTGCCGCAGCGAACACCATAGGCTGCAGCTCTAATGCAGGCTCCTACGCCACAGGCTACACCGCTGTCGCCTGATGATTGCCAGTTCTCGCTTGAGTACATAGCAGCGAGGTCTCTTGCTAGCGCTGTGCAGGCAGATCCGGCCAACTCCCAGCACTGGGCCTCTGCATTTGGAGGGGTGGAGTAAGTTTTTTTCCTCTTATGAGCTCCTTCAACAGTTTCTGCATTTTTGCTTGTTCATTTCAAACAACATAGCATAATTTAGTTAGTTTTTTGACCAAACCCTAGGTTGATGCTGCTGTGATTCATCTTAGAACATAAACATGCACTGAATAATAGTTGAGCAAAGACTCTGTGGCATGTTTTGGATGCAACAGTATCACTTAGCACTGAAGGATTAGTTAGATTTAGTAGAAATGCATGGTGGATTCAGAGAAGCATTTGTTGGATTCAGATTCCTTACTGTACTTTATAGTTAGTGTGCACTGAATTTTTGTAGCAAAAAACACTTAGTTAGTTGGGCTTTTCAAATAACATATTATGTAATGCAGGCTGGATGATGAAATTTGGGAGGTTAGGCTGCATTTCCAGGGTAGAGATAATATGGAAAGGAGGTTTTCTGTTTCAAACATCACGTTTCTGAACTTGATAGCACTTACTGAGACTGAAGGCTATGGGTCAGATGACTACATGTACTGGGTAAAAGAACAAGGGATTGGACAGGAAGGTTTATTTCTTCTGGACAGTCAAGATGCAGTTGAAGAAATGATAGACCACTCAGATTTCACAGTGCTTAATATCATTGTTTCAAAGGCAAATAAAGATAGAGATGTTGATTGTAACAGGGCTCACAATGTTTGTGAAGAACAAATTCTAATAGGCAGTCTAGTGGGGGGTCCTGGTTTTGTGTTAAGTCTGTCACAAGATGGAGTGGTCCACCCTCTTGAAGTTAATTTGAACAGACAGCAAAGCTGTAACTTCAACATTTCAGAAGCTAATGGTGGAGATGATGATGGACAGGCTGCTGGTCAAGAGGATGATGATATTGACAAATCATCCTCAGACTTTGAGATTGATAGGGGTGACTATAGAGGGATAAAGATGTCTTACAAGGCTTGGAAGAGAGGTGAAGAAAATATTGGAAATGAAGAAGAAAGAGATGTTGTAGAAGACAGACCACAGTTTGAAGGTGACAGTGATGTTTCAGAGTTTTGGCAGGAGGAGAAAGAGGCTGACAGTGGAGAGGAAATAGTTGTGGAAAAATGCAGGCCTGAGAAACTCAAGCCTGTGAGAAGAGCAGCAGCAAATCCAGGTCCAACTTCCAGAGCTCACAGTCAGCCAGAGATCCCAAAGTTTCAAGATTTTGTACCTGAAGCTGATGAGTATTGCTTCCCTGGAGATGTGGGCATTTCTAACTCAGATGGGAAGACTCCAAGACTACCTTCTGGAAGGAAGAGAAGATTGAAGAAGAAGAAAGAGAGGAAATGGTATGACCCAAAGGTACCTGATGCACATGAGTAGCTGTGCAAGGACCTTTGCTTCACCAATGTGTATGAGTTTAGAAAAACATTGAGAAATTTTCATTTAGGACTTTGAGAAACTTTCAGTACCATAGGAATGAACCATCAAGGGTTATTGTTTGGTGCCCAGAGAGGAAGAATGGATGTGAATTTTTCATGACTGCATCCAAAGTAGCCCATGAAGATACATTCACAATCAAGAAGTGCCACATCGATCATAGTTGTGGAGCTTGTGGAGAGAGTACAAAGGTTACTGCTGAATGGGTTGCAGAAGCTGTGGAGGACATAGTTAGATCAAATGTAAAGGCTGATGTAGAGACAGTTCTCAAACATACTAAGAAGAAGTTTGGGGTGCATGTACCTAGGAGTTTGGCATATAGGGCAAGACTGGTGGCTGTTGATGTTGTGCAAGGTGATCATAGAAAGCAGTACCTGAGGTTGAGGGACTACCTACAATGTGTGCTTGACACAAACCCTGGAAGCAGGTGCATAGTGACAACTTTTGAGGATCCTTTGAACCCAGCCCCCACACCAAGGTTCAAGTACATGTTCTATTGCCTCCAGGCATCAAAAGATGGATTTCTTGCTGGTTGTAGGCCTTTCATAGGTACAAATCAGTGATTTAATCATGTTAGAAATGTAATCAAGTTATTCAATTTTGCCCTAACTATCTCTGTTTATGCAGGACTTGATGGTTGCTTCATCAAGTTATCCACAGGCCAGCAGATATTGGCAGCAACTGGGAGAGATGGGAACAACAATGTGTTCCCAATTGCTTTTGGGGTGGTTGACAAAGAGGATGGGCCTAGCTGGACCTGGTTTTTAAACCAACTTAGAGTCTGCATTGGCACCAGCAACCAGTTTGGGAACTACACCATCATGTCTGACAAGCAGAAGGTATTTTCTCTGACACTGTATTATTCTTATGCACATAGCAATGCTGCTATAGTTATCTCATTACTACCTTATGTAATCAAACAACAGGGCCTTCTTAAAGCAATTAATGAAGTATTTCCTCAATCCCCACAAAGATATTGCCTAAGACACATATATGCCAACTTCCAGTCAGCTGGCTTTAGAGCAGAAGAACTTAAGAAATGGGTTGACAAAGCTAGCTATTCCTTCACTGAACATGGTCACAAAGAAGGAATGGCAGGTTTGAAAGCAGCATGTGAACCAGCCTACATGTGGTTGAATGGCATCCCTAAGGAGTGTTGGGCTAGATATGCAATGGATCATGTGTGCAAGACTGACTTGGTAGTGAACAACCTTAGTGAGGTTTTCAACAAAATGATTCTAGATGTTAGGTCAAAACCAATTAAGACCATGTTTGAAGGGTTGAGGACCAAACTAATGGTTAAGTACCAAGGCATCACAGAGAAAACAGAGAGCTGTAGGTGGGAAATAACCCCATATTACATGGAGAAGCTTGAGGAGAGCAAGAAGTGGGCTAAATACTGTGAAACAAACATGGCTGGTCCCAACATCTGGCAAGTAACTAGTGAAGAGAACACATATTGTGTGAACCTTGATGTAGAGAGCTGCTCTTGCAGGAGGTGGGACATGACTGGATCACCTTGCCACCATGCAATATCTACAATGCAGAAGATAAAAGTTCATCCAGAAGATTATTTGCATCCATTCTTTAAGAAGCCAATGTATAAGGCTGCATACCAGCACATCATCTACCCTGTCCCTGGCCCTGAATTTTGGCCCAACACCAAACACCAGACATAGAACCACCAGTTTTTAGGGAGAAGAAAGGCAAGAAGCAGACAGCTAGGAGAAAGGGTGAATTTGAGGTGCCGGCTCCAAAGGATACATCAAGGATGGGCACAATAACATGCAGTAACTATGGTCTACAAGGACACAGGTGGACAATGTGTGGAGACAGACTTAAGGCCAAGTTTATGACAAGGAAAAACAACCACCAGGTAACTAAGCCAGTTCAACAAGGAAAATCTGCTACTTGTTTTTAATGCATACATCTTGTGAGCTACAACTTGTTTTTAATTGTAGGAAAACAGGGCATCCTACCCAGCAACTTCAGCACCAACTAGGCCACCTCCAGCTAGGGCCACATCATCAGGTCCAGCTCCAGCTTCAGGTCCAGCTCCAGCTGCAAGTCCTGCTCCAGCTTTAGGACCACTTAGGGGCAGGAAACCAGCAACAGCTTCAACAAGGGCAACCACATCTGCTACAACAAGGGCAACCACATCTATTGCAGTTTCAACAGGTGGATCAAGAAAGAGAAAGAACCCACCACCTGCTTCAGCACCAGCCAACAACACCAGGTCAAGTGCATCATCTCCAGCAAAGAACACCAGGTCAAGTGCAAGAGGTTTCAATGCTCCAAGGGCAGCATCAACATCAGGTCAAGCTGATGTTGGTTCTAAGAGGAAGAGGAAGGCCCCAAGCAAACTTGCTTTGTATTTCACAGCCAGTGGCAACCATTAAATGTGTTGCACTCAACTATGCTTTATGCCTTGAACTCTGCTTGTTAGGCATGCTTGCTATCTGTGTTATTTGCAGTGAATTCTGTTTTCATTTGAACAATTAAGTTATGTGTTCTATGTATGAACTGCTTGGAACAATTAAGTTATATGGTCTGTGTTTGAACTGCTTGGAACAATTAAGTTATCTGCTGTCAAGCTCTATTTTGATTTGATATGTCCTAGGTTATGAATTGTTTCATATGAAATTATTTCTTATGCTGAGCATTGTTATGTAGATCAAGTGATTTATTCTGTTGATAATTGATTGATATGATTAGGTCAATTTGGTCACTTTGGGGGGCAACTTGTCGACCAACCCCAAAGTGGCCACATTTGGCCACTTTGGGGTGGAACTTGTCGACCAACCCTAAAGCCACCCAAATTTGGCCACTTTGGGTGGCTACTTGTCGACCAACCCCAAAGTGGTTATCTAGGACCAAAACCTAACATATCAAAGCTAAAACATCAAGATTTGCCCATCTAGGCACCAAACCCTAAGAGATCAAACCTAAAACAACAAGATATGGCCATCTGACCAAACCATAACATATCTAACTTAAAACATCAAGATCACCAGATCAATTGATTCATACATACAAATATAGATAAAAGATTCACTCATAAATTGCATCATAGACAGATTGATTCATCACATAGATAAATCATTCAACATTATTCTTTCACCAGCTTCATACATTGCATTGCATCATAGACAACTTGATTTATCACATACATAGCTCATTCAAAATTGTTCTTACACCAACTTCAAACATCACATAGATAGAAAGGCAGATCTAGGAACACAGAAACATAACGGCAACATCATGGGTACAGAATCCTAGTCCACCTCTTCCTAGTGACCTGAAAGGGATGGAAATATGCCCTCCTCCTTGCCCAGTAGATGATATCATCATCACTAGGGTTGGAACCAGGGGGAATGCCTCTAGGAACTATTCTATGTCCTTGCGGTTGCATGCTGCAAGGATCGTCTCAGCAAGTTGCCTTCTCGCCCTCCTCCTTGCATCTTTGCGCCTGGCTTGCCTGGGCACCTCTTCTTCTCCATCTATGACCTCTCCAGGATCCATCTCTCCCTTGGATTCTAGGGTTTCTTTGGCGGCTGGGGGTTGAGAAGGGTGGGGATGGGGGGATTGACTGCGGTTTCACTCAAGGGGTGGGCTTTATAGACTACTAATGGTTGATGGTAGGTAGGTGGAGTAATAAAACAGCCCAGTCTAGGCCCACAATGTGTACATAATGGTTTTAGGCCCAAAAATATACTAGTTCAGCATTGCTACTTTCAAGAAAACAACCTAAAGAAATAAAATAGTTCTTCATTGCATTACTTAAGATAGATAGGTTCTTAACAATATAATAACATAAGCCAGACTTAGCAAAGGTTCTCCACCACTCTAGTTACCATAACTTAAACAGTTCATATAGGACTGCACAAAATATACTCCTACCATCATCTTGCAAGGCCTGTTATATGTGTAGGCCACCTTATTTACTTAACCACCATTGTCCAAATCTTCAAGCCTCCAGTATGGCCTTGATTTTCTCAAGCTTTTCCTTGCTCCCATGGCCAGCATTCAGCAGATCAGCAACTACTTTCTCAAGCTCTGTCTTCTCTTGTGCAAGAAGATCCCTGTCCACCTTTATCTCTTTCATTGCCTTCCTAGTGTTGTGAATTATGTCTGCCTGGGCCTGAAGGATACACCTTTGTTCTTTTGCTAGCCTTAGCTTCTCCATCTTCATCTCCAGCTCTAGCTCTTCCTTCCGCTTCTCAAATTTCCCAGCATCCATTGCTTTTTGGTAGTCAATCTTGTCAACACCATCCTGCCAGTCAAACATCTTGGTAACATCATCAACCATTTTATGATACTCAGTGCAGAGCAGATCATAGTCCTTCTTCAACTTGGCAACCTCATCCTCATATGCATGCTTGTCTTGAATCTTTCCAAGGTTTTGCTCATGGAACATTTCCCACAACTTGATGAGGCAGTTCTTAAGTACATCAGGCCAGGCAGGATCAACCCACTGAACTACACCACAATTCACACCTCCCTGTAGTTTGATCAGAGAACACATACTTCAGAAAATGCATAAATTTAGTTCTAACTTCAATTCAAAAAGAGGGTTGGTACACAAGGAGGACATGTAACCATAAATTCATTACTAAATTCAGTTCAATCAGAGTTAATGTACAAATTCAGTAAACACTGGCCATAACTGAATCCACTAGGCATAACTGAATCCACCCAGCATACTCAATTACTCACCTGAACAGGGCATCCATAGAACCTCCTCCCAGTCTTAGCACCTTCAAAAGCAACACACTTCCTAGGCTTCATATCGTGCAAAGTACACTTGGCAACTTCCTCCATGGGAGCACCACACCAGAGTGGCTCAGGGATGGTGTCAGGTGTGTCCTACATGTAGTAAAAGGTAGATCAGAACCAATGCATCAACTAGTTCAACTTGAGTCAAGCTTTGCCTTGCTCAAGGTCAGATCAGACATCACAGTGCCATCCATACCCTAGATCAAAACAAATAGATAACCAAACCAAACGAATCCATCCATACAAATATACAGCTCATCAACCCTCATTCCCAAATCGATTCAACCCTAATCCTAACCCTAGATAATGACAGAGAGGAGGATGAGGCTTATAAAGTACTCCATGTCCATCAAGTTGCCCCCTATGCTGTCGTCGGAGCTCTCATCCCCATCATTCCAAGAAGGCATCCTGGCCGGCGACGAGGAACTGAGGTGGTCGGCGACGATGGAGAGCTCGGCCAGGGGAAACAGAGCGATGGGGGAGAGTGAGAGTGAGTGAGGGGGCGACCGTTTTGACCTGGTCGGGACGGCCCGTGCGCCCTAATGGCCATCACCCGCGCGCCGTGAGCACTGTGACCGATAAAACCCTGACGAGTGGGCCCCACATGTCATAACCCCAGTTAAAACTTAACCGTTCGACCACTTGGGTTTTTTGGAACAGCCAGCCACTTTTGTGGTAGTTTTTTGAAAAATTAATAAAAAGCGGTAGTTTTTCGGAACGATAGCCCGTAATGTGGTAGTTTTTTGCTATTCACTCATGGAAATTGACATGTGTTGTGCATAATAACCAAATCCTGTATATGGACTATGAATGACAACCATTTTTTTGCATATGAGCTTGTCTTGTTGCATTGTTTAGTCACCGGATCGGTCCGCCATTAATTGTATGTGTCTTTTTGGTTTTTGGCAGAATTTGGGTTTTGCAATGACAGAAATTAGCAAAAGGATACCTCAAGTTGCTATGAGATTCAGAGATTCACATGAGGCTTGGGTATTTTGGGTAGAATATTGTTGGGGAACGTAGTAATTTCAAAAAAATTCCTACGCACACGCAAGATCATGGTGATGCATAGCAACGAGAGCGGAGAGTGTGATCTACGTACCCTTGTAGATCGACAACGGAAGCGTTTGGTTGATGTAGTCGTACGTCTCCACGGCCCGACCGATCAAGCACTGAAACTACGGCACCTCCGAGTTCTAGCACACGTTCAGCTCGATGACGATCCCCGGACTCTGATCCAGCAAAGTGTCGGGGAAGAGTTCTGTCAGCACGAAGGCGTGGTGACGATCTTGATGCACTACCGTCGCAGGGCTTCGCCTAAGCACCGCTACAATATTATCGAGGACTATGGTGGAAGGGGGCACCGCACACGGCTAAGAATATGATCACGTGGATCAACTTGTGTGTCTTGGGCTGCCCCCTGCCCCCGTATATAAAGGATCAATGGGAGGAGGCCGGCTGGCCCTCTATGGCGCGCCAAGGAGGAGTCCTCCTCCTAGTAGGAGTAGGACTCCTACTAGGAGGGGGAAAGAAGTAGGGAGGGAGAGGGAAAGGGGGGCGCCCCCCCCCCCTCTCCTAGTCCAATTCGGACCAGGGGGGAGGAGGCGCGCGGCCCACCTTTGGCTGCCCCTCTCTGTCTCCACTAAGGCCCATATGGCCCATTACTTCTCCCAGGGGGGTTCCGGTAACCCTCCGGCTCTCCGGTTTTCTCCGAAATCACCCGGAACACTTCCGGTGTCCGAATAAAGCCGTCCAATATATCATTATTTATGTCTCGACCATTTCGAGACTCCTTGTCGTGTCTGTGATCACATCCGGGACTCCGAACTAACTTCGGTACATCAAAACTCATAAACTCATAATATAACTGTCATCGAAACCTTAAGCGTGCGGACCCTATGGGTTCGAGAATAATGTAGACATGATCGAGACACGTCTCCGGTCAATAACCAATAGCGGAACCTGGATGCTCATATTGGCTCCTACATATTCTACGAAGATCTTTATCGGTCAGAACGCATAACAACATACGTTGTTCCCTTTGTCATCGGTATGTTACTTGCCCGAGATTCGATCGTCGGTATCTCAATACCTAGTTCAATCTCGTTACTGGCAAGTCTCTTTACTCGTTCCGTAATACATCATCTCGCAACTAACTCATTAGTTGCAATGCTTGCAAGGCTTATGTGATGTGCATTACCGAGAGGGCCCAGAGATACCTCTCCGACAATCGGAGTGACAAATCCTAATCTCGAAATACGCCAACCCAACATGTACCTTTGGAGACACCTTTAGAGCACCTTTATAATCACCCATTTACGTTGTGACGTTTGGTAGCACACAAAGTGTTCCTCCGGCAAACGGGAGTTGCATAATCTCATAGTCATAGGAACATGTATAAGTCATGAAGAAAGCAATAGCAACATACTAAACGATCGGGTGCTAAGCTAATGGAATGGGTCATGTCAATCAGATCATTCACCTAATGATGTGATCCCGTTAATCAAATAACAACTCCTTGTTCATGGTTAGGAAACATAACCATCTTTGATTAACGAGCTAGTCAAGTAGAGGCATACTAGTGACACTCTGTTTGTCTATGTATTCACACATGTATTATGTTTCCGGTTAATACAATTCTAGCATGAATAATAAACATTTATCATGATATAAGGAAATAAATAATAACTTTATTATTGCCTCTAGGGCTTATTCCTTCATTCTCCCACTTGCACTAGAGTCAATAATCTAGATTACACAGTAATGATTCTAACACCCATGGAGCCTTGGTGCTGATCATGTTTTGCTCGTGGAAGAGGCTTAGTCAACGGGTCTGCAACATTCAGATCCGTATGTATCTTGCAAATCTCTATGTCTCCCACCTGGACTAGATCCCGGATGGAATTGAAGCGTCTCTTGATGAGCTTGGTTCTCTTGTGAAATCTGGATTCCTTTGCCAAGGCAGTTGCACCAGTATTGTCACAAAAGATTTTCATTGGACCCGATGCACTAGGTATGACACCTAGATCGGATATGAACTCCTTCATCCAGAGTCCTTCATTTGCTGCTTCCGAAGCAGCTATGTACTCCGCTTCACATGTAGATCCCGCTACAACGCTTTGTTTAGAACTGCAGCAACTGACAGCTCCACCGTTTAATGTAAACACGTATCCGGTTTGCGATTTAGAATCAGCCGGATCAGTGTCAAAGCTTGCATCAACGTAACCTTTTACGATGAGCTCTTTCTCACCTCCATATATGAGAAACATATCCTTAGTCCTTTTCAGGTATTTCAGGATGTTCTTGACTGTTGTCCAGTGATTCACTCCTGGATCACTTTGGTACCTTCCTGCTAGACTTATAGCAAGGCACACATCAGGTCTGGTACACAGCATTGCATACATGATAGAGCCTATGGCTGAAGCATAGGGAACATCTTTCATTTTCTCTCTATCTTCTGCAGTGGTCGGGCATTGAGTCTTACTCAACTTCACACCTTGTAACACAGGCAAGAACCCTTTCTTTGCTTGATCCATTTTGAACTTCTTCAAAATTTTGTCAAGGTATGTGCTTTGTGAAAGTCCAATTAAGCGTCTTGATCTATCTCTATAGATCTTAATGCCTAATATGTAAGCAGCTTCACCGAGGTCTTTCATTGAAAAACTCTTATTTAAGTATCCCTTTATGCTATCTAGAAATTCTATATCATTTCCAATTAGTAATATGTCATCCACATATAATATCAGAAATGCTATAGAGCTCCCACTCACTTTCTTGTAAATACAGGCTTCTCCAAAAGTCTGTATAAAACCAAATGCTTTGATCACACTATCAAAGCGTTTATTCCAACTCCGAGAGGCTTGCACCAGTCCATAAATGGATCGCTGGAGCTTGCACACTTTGTTAGCTCCCTTTGGATCGACAAAACCTTCTGGTTGCATCATATACAACTCTTCTTCCAGAAATCCATTCAGGAATGCAATTTTGACATCCATCTGCCAAATTTCATAATCATAAAATGCGGCAAATTGCTAACATGATTCGGATAGACTTAAGCATCGCTACGGGTGAGAAGGTCTCATCGTAGTCAATCCCTTGAACTTGCCGAAAACCTTTTGTGACAAGTCAAGCTTTGTAGACAGTAATATTACCGTCAGTGTCAGTCTTCTTCTTGAAGATCCATTTATTCTCAATTGCTTGCCGATCATCGGGCAAGTCAACCAAAGCCCATACTTTGTTCTCATACATGGATCCCATCTCAGATTTCATGGCTTCAAGCCATTTTGCGGAATCTGGGCTCACCATCGCTTCTTCATAGTTCGTAGGTTCATCATGATCTAGTAGCATGACTTCCAGAACAGGATTACCGTACCACTCTGGCGCCGATCTCACTCTTGTTGATCTACGAGGTTCAGTAGTTTCTTGTTCTGAAGTTTCATGATCATCATCATTAGCTTCCTCACTGACTGGTGTAGGTGTCACTGAAACAGTTTTCTGTGATGCACTACTTTCCAATAAGGGAGCAGGTACAGTTACCTCGTCAAGTTCTACTTTCCTCCCACTCACTTCTTTCGAGAGAAACTCCTTCTCCAGAAAGTTTCCGAATTTAGCAACAAAAGTCTTGCCTTCGGATCTGTGATAGAAGGTGTATCCAATAGTCTCCTTTGGATATCCTATGAAGACACATTTCTCCGATTTGGGTTCGAGCTTATCAGGTTGAAGCTTTTTCACATAAGCATCGCAGCCCCAAACTTTCAGAAACGACAACTTTGGTTTCTTGCCAAACCATAGTTCATAAGGCGTCGTCTCAACGGATTTTGATGGTGCCCTATTTAACGTGAATGCGGCCGTCTCCAAAGCATAACCCCAAAATGATAGCGGTAAATCAGTAAGAGACATCATAGATCGCACCATATCTAGTAAAGTATGATTACGACGTTCGGACACACCATTGCGTTGTGGTGTTCCGGGTGGCGTGAGTTGCGAAACTATTCCGCATTGTTTCAAATGTACACCAAACTCGTAACTCAAATATTCTCCTCCACGATCAGATCGTAGAAACTTTATTTTGTTGTTATGATGATTTTCAACTTCACTCTGAAATTCTTTGAACTTTTCAAACGTTTCAGACTTATGTTTCATTAAGTAGATATACCCATATCTGCTTAAGTCATCTGTGAAGGTGAGAAAATAACGATATCCGCCACGAGCCTCAATATTCATCGGACCACATACATTTGTATGTATGATTTCCAACAAATCTATTGCTCTCTCCATAGTACCGGAGAACGGTGTTTTAGTCATCTTGCCCATGAGGCACGGTTCGCAAGTACCAAGTGATTCATAATCAAGTGGTTCCAAAAGTCCATCAGTATGGAGTTTCTTCATGCGCTTTACACCGATATGACCTAAACGGCAGTGCCACAAATAAGTTGCACTATCATTATCAACTCTGCATCTTTTGGCTTCAACACTATGAATATGTGTGTCACTACTATCGAGATTCAACAAAAATAGACCACTCTTTAAGGGTGCATGACCATAAAAGATATTACTCATATAAATAGAACAACCATTATTCTCAGATTTAAATGAATAACCGTCTCACATCAAACAAGATCCAGATATAATGTTCATGCTTAACGCTGGCACCAAATAACAATTATTTAGGTCTAATATTAATCCCGAAGGTAGATGTAGAGGTAGCGTGCCGACTGCGATCACATCGACTTTGGAACCGTTTCCCACGCGCATCGTCACCTCGTCCTTAGCCAATCTTCGCTTAATCCGTAGTCCCTGTTTCGAGTTGCAAATATTAGCAACAGAACCAGTATCAAATACCCAGGTGCTACTGCGAGCATTAGTAAGGTACACATCAATAACATGTATATCACATATACCTTTGTTCGCCTTGCCATCCTTCTTATCCGCCAAATACTTGGGGCAGTTCCGCTTCTAGTGACCAGTCTGCTTGCAGTAGAAGCACTCAGTTTCAGGCTTAGGTCCAGGTTTGGGTTTCTTCTCTTGAGCAGCAACTTGCTTGCCGTTCTTTTTGAAGTTCCCCTTCTTCTTCCCTTTGCCCTTTTTCTTGAAACTAGTGGTCTTGTTGACCATCAACACTTGATGCTCCTTTTTGATTTCTACCTCCGCAGCTTTCAGCATTGCGAAGAGCTCGGGAATAGTCTTATTCATCCCTTGCATATTATAGTTCATCACGAAGCTCTTGTAGCTTGGTGGCAGTGATTGGAGAATTCTGTCAATGACGCAATATCTGGAAGATTAACTCCCAACTGAATCAAGTATTATTATACACAGACATTTTGAGTATATGCTCACTGACAGAACTGTTCTCCTCCATCTTGCAGCTATAGAACTTATTGGAGACTTCATATCTCTCAATCCGGGCATTTGCTTGAATTATTAACTTCAACTCCTGGAACATCTCATATGCTCCATGACGTTCAAAACGTCGTTGAAGTCCCGATTCTAAGCCGTAAAGCATGGCACACTGAACTATCGAGTAGTCATCAGCTTTGCTCTGCCAGACGTTCATAACATCTGGTGTTGCTCCAGCAGCAGGCCTGGCACCCAGCGGTGCTTCCAGGACGTAATTCTTCTCTGCAGCAATGAGGATAATCCTCAAGTTACGGACCCAGTCCGTGTAATTGCTACCATCATCTTTCAACTTTGCTTTCTCAAGGAACGCATTAAATTCAATGGAACAACAGCACGAGCCATCTATCTACAATCAAGCATAAACAAGCAAGATACTATCAGGTACTAAGTTTCATGATAAATTTAGGTTCAATTAATTTACTTAAAGAACTCCCACTTAGATAGATATCCCTCTAATCCTCTAAGTGATTATGTGATCCAAATCAACTAAACCATGTCCGATCATCACGTGAGATGGAGTAGTTTCATTGGTGAACATCACTATGTTGATCATATCTACTATATGATTCACGCTCGACCTTTCGGTCTCCGTGTTCCGAGGCCATATCTGTATATGCTTGGCTCGTCAAGTATAACCTGAGTATTCCGCGTGTGCAACTGTTTTGCACCCGTTGTATTTGAACGTAGAGCCTATCACACCCGATCATCACGTGGTGTCTCAGCACGAAGAACTTTTGCAACGGTGCATACTCAGGGAGAACACTTCTTGATAATTAGTGAGAGATCATCTTATAGTGCTACCGTCAATCAAAGCAAGATAAGATGCATAAAAGATAAACATCACATGCAATCAACATAAGTGATATGATATGGCCATCATCATCTTGTGCTTGTGATCTCCATCTTCGAAGCACCGTCGTGATCACCATCGTCACCGGCGCGACACCTTGATCTCCATCGTAGCATCGTTGTCGTCTCGCCAATCTTATGCTTCCACGACTATCGCTACCGCTTAGTGATAAAGTAAAGCATTACAGCGCGATTGCATTGCATACAATAAAGCGACAGCCATATGGCTCCTGCCAGTTGCCGATAACTCGGTTACAAAACATGATCATCTCATACAATAAAATTTAGCATCATGTCTTGACCATATCACATCACAACATGCCCTGCAAAAACAAGTTAGACGTCCTCTACTTTGTTATTGCAAGTTTTACGTGGCTGCTACGGGCTTAAGCAAGAACCAATCTTACCTACGCATCAAAACCACAACGATAGTTTGTCAAGTTGGTGCTGTTTTAACCTTCGCAAGGACCGGGCATAGCCACACTCGGTTCAACTGAAGTTGGAGAAACTGTCACCCGCAAGCCACCTATGTGCAAAGCACGTCGGGAGAACCGGTCTCGCGTACGCGTACGCGTAATGTCGGTCCGGGCCGCTTCGTCCAACAATACCGCCGAACCAAAGTATGACATGCTGGTAAGCAGTATGACTTATATCGCCCACAACTCACTTGTGTTCTACTCGTGCATATAACATCAACATATAAAACCTAGGCTCGGATGCCACTGTTGGGGAACGTAGTAATTTCAAAAAAATTCCTACGCACACGCAAGATCAAGGTGATGCATAGCAACGAGAGGGGAGAGTGTGATCTACGTACCCTTGTAGATCTACA
The DNA here is from genome assembly GCF_002162155.2 of Triticum dicoccoides. NCBI lineage: Eukaryota > Viridiplantae > Streptophyta > Magnoliopsida > Poales > Poaceae > Triticum > Triticum dicoccoides. The sequence goes on along the minus strand of NC_041382.1, from coordinate 634,791,667 downwards.
ACGGAAGCGTTTGGTTGATGTAGTCGTACGTCTCCACGGCCCGACCGATCAAGCACCGAAACTATGGCACCTCCGAGTTCTAGCACATGTTCAGCTCGATGACGATCCCCGGACTCTGATCCAGCAAAGTGTCAGGGAAGAGTTCCGTCAGCACGACGGCATGGTGACGATCTTGATGCACTACCGTCGTAGGGCTTCGTCTAAGCACCGCTACAATATTATCGAGGACTATGGTGGAAGGGGGCACCGCACACGGCTAAGAATATGATCACGTGGATCAACTTGTGTGTCTTGGGGTGCCCCCTGCCCCCGTATATAAAGGATCAAGGGGAGGAGGCCGGCCGGCCCTCTATGGCGCGCCAAGAAGGAGTCCTCCTCCTAGTAGGAGTAGGAATCCTACTAGGAGGGGGAAAGAAGTGGGGAAGGAGAGGGAAAGGGGGGCGCCGCCCCCCTCTCCTAGTCCAATTCGGACCAGGGGGGAGGAGGCGCGCGGCCCACCTTTGGCTGCCCCTCTCTGTCTCCACTAAGGCCCATATGGCCCATTACTTTTCCCGGGGGGGTTCCGGTAACCCTCCGGCTCTCCGGTTTTCTCCGAAATCACCCGGAACACTTACGGTGTCCGAATAAAGCCGTCCAATATATCAATCTTTATGTCTCGACCATTTCGAGACTCCTCGTCATGTCCGTGATCACATCCGGGACTCCGAACTAACTTCGGTACATCAAAACTCATAAACTCATAATATAACTGTCATCGAAACCTTAAGCGTGCGGACCCTATGGGTTCGAGAACAATGTAGACATGACCAAGACACGTCTCCGGTCAATAACCAATAGCGGAACCTGGATGCTCATATTGGCTCCTACATATTCTACGAAGATCTTTATCGGCCAGAACGCATAACAACATACATTGTTCCCTTTGTCACCGGTATGTTACTTGCCCAAGATTCATTCGTCGGTATCTGAATACCTAGTTCAATCTCGTTACCGGCAAGTCTCTTTACTCGTTCCGTAATACATCATCTCGCAACTAACTCATTAGTTGCAATGCTTGCAAGGCTTATGTGATGTGCATTACCGAGAGGGCCCAGAGATACCTCTCCGACAATCAGAGTGACAAATCCTAATCTCGAAATACGCCAACCCAACATGTACCTTTGGAGGCACCTTTAGAGCACCTTTATAATCACCCATTTACGTTGTGACGTTTGGTAGCACACAAAGTGTTCCTCCGGCAAACGGGAGTTGCATAATCTCATAGTCATAGGAACATGTATAAGTCATGAAGAAAGCAATAGCAACATACTAAACGATCGGGTGCTAAGCTAATGGAATGGGTCATGTCAATCAGATCATTCACCTAATGATGTGATCCCGTTAATCAAATAACAACTCCTTGTTCATGGTTAGGAAACATAACCATCTTTGATTAACGAGCTAGTCAAGTAGAGGCATACTAGTGACACTCTGTTTGTCTATGTATTCACACATGTATTATGTTTCCGGTTAATACAATTCTAGCATGAATAATAAACATTTATCATGATATAAGGAAATAAATAATAACTTTATTATTGCCTCTAGGGCATATTTCCTTCAAATATGGGGGTCACATAGGTTTTGATGTGAGGAAGAGATGCACCAACTTAAGCAAATTGAATGGAAAGGCGACTTCATGCAGATTTGTTTGTTCCAATGAGGGCATTAGAAGGAAAGGGCAAACCGACCGTGAGCCAAAACATTTTAGAGCTGAAACAAGAACTAATTGTAGAGTTCATATGGTTATTAGATTGGATCGAGCTGCAGAAAATTATGAAGTTACTGATGTTGAGCTGGAACACAACCACTATCTTCAATTGCCACAAACACACCACTTGTTGGCATCACAAAGGAAGATTTCAGAAGCACAAGCTTTCAAGATAGAAACCGCCGATGATTCCGGAATCATGCCAAAGCTTCACATGAGTTTGCTTGTCGTAAAGTTGGTGGACCAATGAACCTTGGTTACACTTGCCGTGACCAAAAAAATCATTTGCGAAGCAAGCGGTAGAGAGAGTTGGCTTATGGACAAGCCGGTAGTATGTTGAAGTTTTTCCATGACAAAATAGCCGAGAATCCATCATTCCAATATGCTTTGCAGTTGGATTGTGAGGAGAATATAGCCAACATATTCTGGGTAGATGCTAAAATGCTACTTGACTATGCACACTTTGGTGATGTTGTCACATTTGACACCACATTTGGCACAAACAAAGAGTATAGGCCATTTGGTGTTTTTCTTGGGCTCAACCAATTTAGAGAAACTACCATATTTGGTGCTGCATTGATGTTTGATGAAACACGTGACTCATTTGTATGGCTCTTTGAGACATTTCTAGCTGCGCATAATGGAAGGCAACCTAAGACTATTTATACCGATCAAGATATAGCAATGGGGAAAGCTATAGAGATAGTCTTCACGGAGTCATATCATGGATTGTGCACCTTTCACATAATGCAAAATGCTTGCAAACATTTATCTCCAGCGAAGGACGACGAGAAATATGAAGTGGAAGAGATAGATGAAGTGGAGGAAGAAGAGGAGGAAGAGTCTCACATTCTCACTGATTTTAGTGCTTGTATGTATGGCTATGAGGACAAGGCAGCGTTTCAAGAAGCGTTTGACAATATGAGGCTAAAAGTGCATAAGCAAACTTGGTTGGATAGTATCTACAAGGTGAAAGAAAAATGGGCTGAATGCTATATGAGAGATGTCTTTAGTTTGGGAGTGAGAAGCACACAATTAAGTGAGAGTTTCAACAATGCATTGAAGAATCATTTGAAATCAAATTTTCATATTGTTCGATTCTTGATGCATTTTGAGAGGACGGTGGAAGTAAAAAGAACCAAGGAATTGGATTCAGAATTCGAGGCAAGGAAAAAGTTGCCAAGAATTAAGATGTGCACCCCTATGTTGGTGCAAGCAAGCAAAGTGTACACTCCAATTATTTTTGAAGCTTTCCAAGGTGAGTATGAAAGATCCATGGTTGCATGTTGTAGAGTATTGGATGGAAATAACAAATTCGCTATTACCATTGTGAGTTTGGATGATGATTTGCAGTTTGAGGAGGAGCGCATAGTGATAGGTGATCCTTTGACCCAAAATGTTTCTTGTAGTTGTGGAATATTCAATAGGACAGGGATATTGTGTGGACATGGTCTAAAATTTCTTGACTTGATGAACATAAAGACATTGCCAAAACATTATATCTTAAAGAGATGGACTAGAGAAGCACGCAATGGAAGTATACAAGATAGGCAAGGAAGGAATGTGATAGAAAATCCAAAATTGGAAGCTCAACTTCAATACAAGGACCTGTCTTATAAGTTTCACAATATGGCACATAAATCAGCCAACTTTCCAGAATGTTGTGTGCTACTAGAAAGTGCACTTGATTCCGTTGCTCCACGCATTGAGGATTTACTCAATGCAGCCACTAGTGCTATGAGTGAACCATATAAAGACAAAGAAAATGTTGACCCAAAAGTGCAGCAAATAGATGAGTTGCTTAGTTCTGCACGGCTGAAGAAAAAAGAGGTTCACTCATCAAACTTAAGGAGAAAGAAAAATTGGCTCGATAAGTTTCTCAAGGGGAAGCACAAATCAACTAAAGCTACCGCACCAACAAAAAAAAGGAGCAAAGGTATGTTGCAATGGGTACATCATATGTTTTATTGTTCATTTGTAAACTAATTACTATACTTTTCATTGGCAGCAACAAAAGAAAAGGAAAGGGGAATCTCCAAATAAAAAGGATGGTGTGCAGCCTCAAGTACAAGTGAAGAGGTATAAAAACAACAAAGGAACAGATTTGGAGCTTCAAGAATGGAATGGCATCATCAGTTTCACCCAGCAGGTCTTGTCGGCTACACCTTGTGATGATGCTGATATGTTCTAGCATGCAAGTTCGTTAGATCGTATTTTGGACATGGTTAACTATAATATTTTGGGGCTAACCATAGTATTTTGTGGCTTAATTGTACAAGTCAAATGGCCAATTTCTACCCTTGGATCATTGTTTCAGTAGTACCACTTGGTTCCAAAATTGTACAAGAACTTATGAATTTCAATGACAAGTGGCTTGTTGTCTGTTAAGACATCTGAAGAAAGGTGTGTTGTATGGAAGGATGGCAATATTGCTTACTATTTCTCTTCAATTTTATGCAAAAAATGTAGCTTATCTATGCTAATTTCTGAACAGTAGTCACATATTGTTTATTTCTGCTAAGCTTTGTTAATTTCTGTACTATGTGCGAGTCAGAAGTACACTAGGCAAAAAAAACTGTAGATTATCTTTGCTAATTTCTGTACTGTAGATTATCTCTGCTTATTTCTGTACTAGCACAAGAGAGTAACATATTCTCTCTTCTAAGTAGATTCATTCTCTGCAAAAAACTGTAGTTTATTTCTACAAAAACTGTAGCTTATCTCTACTAACTTTTTGATTAATTCTCTACAAAAAAGGAACTGTGGCTTATCTTTGCAAAAAACCTGTTCTCTTATCTCTACCATATTCTTTTATTCAGTACATATATAAGCTGTTAGTACTGTTACATTTGTATTGTTAGCTGACTGAAAACTGTTGATTGTGCTATCTAGTGACTGAACGGCCAAGGCTGAAGCATTTTCTTTGTTAAGCTGTGTTGGATGGATGCCCAGGTGTAGTGTGGATGCCTTTTTTTTGCTTTGGGTCACTGATGTCCGTTAGATGTTGTTTGGAGGGCTGATAAGAGGGAGCCAGTTACAACGTGACTTGCTAGAGGCAAGTCACTGGATCTCAGTCCAAGAAAAATACTCTGGTCAGAGCCGTCGTGCATTAAGGCCAACTTCACCGCGCGACCCCAAACGGACGTCCATTTTGTCCGGTTTCTGTCCGTTTGGGTAGGGATTTGGGGTCGTGTCCGGGCCTGTCCTGGGATGCGGTGGCCGTGCGCCCAGCGCGCGGCTGCATCCTTTTGCCCGATCCTGTCCGTCAGGGCCAAAAATGCCCAAATTTGCATCAAAACTAGTTTCCAACCCAAATATTTGTCTGAAAATTAAAATAGTTTTACAACCCAATCGAAATTGTCTTTAATAAAATAGTTTTACAACCAAATCAAAATTGTCTTGACTGAACATAAAAATGGATAAATACATCTATTGGTTGCCAATGTGATCCCACACGTGCTCAACCAAGTCATTTTGAAGATTCACATGAGTGTGCCAATCACGCATCTCACGGTGGAATTGGGCAAACTGTTCAAATGTGGTCGGGTCTTGGTGCAGGGGCTCAGTATTTTCACCTTGATAATCAAATCCTTGGTCGAAGATACTCTCATCACGCTCGTCCTTGACGATCATATTGTGCATGATCACACAAGCAGTCATCACCTCCCAAAGCTTCCCTTCATCCCATGACAGTGCAGGGTTTCGAACGATACCCCACTGGGATTGAAGCACACCAAAAGCATGTTCCACATCCTTTCTAACACTCTCTTGCATTTGGGCAAATCTCTTTCTCTTCTCACCTTGGGGTTTCGAGATTGTCTTCACAAAAATTGACTACTGAGGATATATACCATCTGCTAGATAGTATCCCTTGTTGTAATGGTGGCCGTTGATCTCAAAGTTGACAGGTGGGGAGTGGCCTTCTGCAAGCCTCACGAAGACTGGAGAACGCTGCAGCACGTTGATATCATTGTGAGAACCTGCCATGCCGAAGAAAGAATGCCATATCCAAAGATCTTGCGATGCCACAGCTTCTAATATGACAGTGCACGCCTTGACATGCCCCTTGAACTGGCCCTGCCAAGCAAATGGACAGTTATTCCACTCCCAGTGCATACAATCTATGCTGCCAAGCATGCCTGGAAAGCCTCTAGCTGCATTGGTCGCCAACAATCTCTCCGTATCAGCGACAGTTGGCTGCCTCAAGTACTCTGGGCCAAAAAACTCGATCACAGCCTGGCAAAACTTGTACATTGACATCAGACATGTTGTCTCACTCATACGCACATACTCATCTACCAGATCGTCTAGAATTCCATATGCAAGCATGCGGATGGCCGCGGTGCATTTCTGGTAGGAGGAGAATCCAAGCTTGCCAAGGGCATCCGTCTTGCACTCAAAGTATGGGTCATGAGCAACCACTCCCTCTCGGATACGATTGAACATAGGCCTTGCCATACGAAAACGGCGACGAAATTTATCCGGCTTGAAGAGCGGGGTGTTGGCAAAGTAATCAGCACAGAGCAGGGCGTGGCCTCTCTCCCTGTTGAGGTTCAGGTTGGGAGCACGGCCAGAGAGTGACCCCCTGTACCGAGGAAGCTGCCGTTGAATATGGTCGTGAACGATCAGTGCAGCCACCACAAGATCTTCATCATCCGACGACGAATCGTCCGATGAACAAAGGAAGTGATGAAAGAAAAACTCGTCTTCACTGTCCATACCTTTGTTGGCAAAAGGTCGAACACCTTGCGGTCGTGGTGGCGAAGAGGCCGCGATGATCACCTCGACGCAGCAGGGGTGGTTGCCGGCCGGCTACTGGCCGCTCTGGAGCTCTCGTCGGAATCTGCCTCGGCCGCCGCGGTACGTCGCCGGCAGTCGTGTCCCCTCTGCCACCGGCAAGGACGGCGACGGCCAAACCTCCTTCGATCGACGGTCAAAACTATGGCGGAAGCGCGGGCGTGGTGGCGGCCATGTCGAGACGTGGTTTGGTATGGACGGCGGGGGGCTGCGCGGTGAGGAGGCGGCCGGAGAATAGCGGCGGCGCCGGCGGCGGGGCGGGGCGGGGCGGGAAGAGAGGGTGAAGCGTTGGGAGCGGAGGGACTGCTAGTATCCCCGACAGGCGAGCCACGGGGGGGACAAGGGCGTGCGTCGAGGCCGTCCGCGCGCGTCCGTTTCACCCCAAACCGAGCGCAAGTTTGGGCCGGGGATGGGTCAAAAGCGGACGGAATCCGGACATTTGTCCGTTTGAGGCCGTGCGCTGGGCCGTCTCGTTTGTCTTTTTTACCCCAAATGAACAGAGGCGGACAAGATAAGGTCGCGTGGTGGAGTTGGCCTAACAGCGCGTAAATGGTCAGTTTGGCAACAACAGCAAGCAAAATAATGCGCAGAAGTCATCGCAGAAGAGGAGCACGTCACGTCCGAAAGATGCTTGCAGGTTGCAGCAGCGTCAGATATAAACCCTTGGAAAACCCTTGTGTCAGTTGGCGCTTAACCATTCAGGACTGAATGCTGTTTGCTGATTTGAAGTACTCAAATCGTCCGGGATTCCATCACGCATGCGTCCACAAATGTAACCTGCTCCTGTGCTGATTGATTGAGCAGGCCAGTACTCCATCACGCATGCATCAACAAATACTCCTATAACCTTGTCATTACTCGGTGAGAAATATGCGAGTTTGCATTAGGTACAGCATCACAAGTCAAATCGTTGTTTTGTTAAGAAAAATGGCGCGTCGGGATCAAGAGGTACCAGCGCGCCGTGCCTGTCAAGCTAGATGAGCAAGTAGAACAAGTAGACGATTGGCGCAAGTGGCTGGCGCCGCGCATTCCCACAGTGGACCACCTCCTATACCCGTCTTAACGGATAACCAATGCCACCTCCTGATTATGTGGATCCGTACACTCACCCGTACCCTTCGCGTACGTGCAAGGTGCAACCATCGATGGAACTCGAAGCAATGTGCTGACTTTGAATGATCAACTGCCATTATTTAAGGTCTGAACACCGGGAAATGGTGGCTAGTAATGAACGTCAAGGACACGAATTGCTTATCGTTAAAAATCGAGGTAAATACACCATGAGTCATAGAACTTGCATGTGACGGTCAGTTTGGTGCACAAACTTATAAAATACGTGTTTCTGGTCATTAAACTTGCACAAACGTTCATATACGGTCACATTCCATGTACGCAGACGTATCCGTGGTCTGTGTGGCATGCCAGCATGGCCAGGGCCCACCGTAAGCCCGCAACGCATGGTAGATCTGCAGGCTTTTTCTTTATTTACGTATTATGCACCTTTTTTAACTTATTAAGCCCCTAAAATAAAATGATTTTTTATTTACGTATAAAGCCCCTAAAATAAAATGGAAAAACAAGGGATGGTACGGCTACGAACTAGGGACGTGCCACTACTAGGCTCGGGTTAACAACCACCAAACCGATGATCATCCATGTCTAGGTAGCACAAATAATTTTTATATCATATAAACATGGCCGAAAAATCAATTTTACAAGAAATGTAACCCCAAAAAAGGGAGCACCGTGGCTTGACTATGTGACTTCGTGGTCAATGTTAACTAAGATTACCACCGGGTTTCGAAAACACAACATATCCAAATGGGATAAATAGTTTTCATGTTGTTATTCCTTCTTGTTCTATGTAAGAAAAAAAATTACATTATTGTGTTTGTGATATTTAATAAATGTTTATGTGTTACAAAAAGGTGTGTGACATTTAGAAAAATGTTTAAACATTGTAAACCACATTCGTGTAATTAAAAATGATATGTTGCATTTTAAAAATGTCCGTGCATTCCAAAAAAACTGGTCATGACATTTTTTAAATGCCTATACAATGTATAAAACTGTTTTTGTAGCTTAAAAATGTTTCGTACCATCCGAAAATGTTAAAAACATAGTTGAAAAAAGTTTCAAAACTTGTATTTGAAAAAAATGTTAATCATATGTTTCAAAAGTATTAAGCATATATTTATTCAAATACTCCAAACATAGACCATGGATACGTTCGTGTATATGAAATATGACCATATATGAACGCTCATGCAAGTTTGATGACCAGAAACACGTATTTTACAAATTTGTGCATCAAACTGACCATTGCGTGTAAGTTCTGTGACTTCGGATGTATTTACCTCTTAAAAATCCTAGTGTCCTAGTCCAAAGAAAGGTCAGATTCCGGGTTAAAAAAATGCATGATTTCTCGGTTTAACATGAGAACCCAGAGGTAAATACACCCGAAGTCACAGAACTTACACGCGATGGTCAGTTTGGTGCACAAACTTGTAAAATACGTGTTTCTGGTCATCAAACTTGCATGAGCGTTCATATACGGTCACGTTTCATGTACACGAATGTATCCTAGTGTCCTAGTCCAAAGAAAGGTCAGATTCCGGGTTAAAAAAATGCATGATTTCTCGGTTTAACATGAGAACCCGGAAGCAGCAGAGTATGCGCAGTGACGCAAAGCGGCTATCGCCGCCCAGAAAAGATCGTCGAGGATTCAGTAGCCACACGCAGTTCGTTTCCACTAGTACAAAAAGGGTCAAATGTGAAACACATTAGTGCCGGTTTAAATTTGAGCCGGCACTAATGTGACCATTAGTGCCGGTTCCAACGGCTAGGCGGGCGGCATCATTAGTACCGGTTCGTGGGTAACCTTTAGTACCGGTTCATGCCATGAACCGGTACTAATGAGGCTGTGTCAGGCTATGGTCAGTCTGGGGCCCCCACGAAGACCTTTTGTAAGCTGATTTTTAGTCCCACCTCGCCAAGAGAGAGGCAGTATGAGCGGTTTATAAGCCGTGAGTGCATAGACAATGACGAAGAGTTGCAATGCTCACATATATGTTGATTAGCTTCAAGTCTTGCGGAATAGCATAGATTGCACTGAGCTATGTGCAGTGCAGTCTACACTATTCCGAATGGCTTGAAGCAAATTAACCAGCATTGCACCTCTTTTTTATTTTTAATAACTTATTTGAACTCCGGTCTTCTTTTGTGTTCAGTATGCAGCATTCAAAGCGACGTCATCAATTTCCAACATGTTCTGACATCATTTGTTGTTTTCGATCATTTGCCTAATTGTTTAGAGAGCTAAATGACTGTGAAATTGAAAATCACTACAAAATGAATCCTGAAAATGTTAAAACTTGGCATGGTATCATCATATCACCCGCATAGCATGCGCGAAAGAGTAGAAAGGGTCACGGCAAAAACTGGACGCACTTCGTGTACAAACTGGACATACTCTTTTGGAGTATCAGGGTTTCGGACGAGAACTCATCTGTTACACGGCCACTTCAATGTTTTTTAAACTTATTTGAACTCCAGACTTCTTCTGTGTTCAGTATGCAGCATTTAAAGCGACGTCATCAATTTCCAACATGTTCTGACATCATTTGTTGTTTTTCGGTCATTTACCTAATTGTTCAGTATGCAGTATTCAATTTCCAGAAGAAAATAAATAGAAGAATAGAAATAATGCAGAAAATAAAATAACTATACTAAAAAATTACTCAAAAATAAATAGAAGAAAATAAATAATGCAGAAAAGAAAAAACTATATAAAAAATTTGTTGGCGCGCTGTCCAGTGGGCCTGCCAGACCTAGGGTGTGCAAATGCAGGCCCAGAAGGGCCAGCAGGCTCACAGGGCAGCGCGCCCTAGTTAATTAGGCCCAGAAGCCTGCTATATAGAGAAGCTCGAAGGAACAGCCGCGGCTGGGTTTATAAACCAGTCCGGCTGTCCTTCGCTCGGCGAGGTGGGACTAAACATTGTGCACCGCCGGTGGCAGCGCACAACCTTTAGTACCGGTTGGTGGCTCCCACCGGTACTAAAGGGGGGGGGTCTTTAGTACCGGTTCGTGGCACGAACCGGTACTAAAGGGGCCGTTTCCCGCCCCTTGGCCTGGCGAAAAATGGCCTTTAGTACCGGTTGGTGGCTCCAACCGGCACTAAAGACCCCTTCTATATATATGGAACCTACGAAAAAATCAGTTCATCGACCACCAGTAGTTCTTCTCGATCCAAACTTCTTCGCCGCGCGCCGCCCTCGCCGCCCCCGCCGCCGTCACCGCCCGACCCGTCGCCTCCGCCGCGCCCGTACGTCGCCGCCGCCTCTCGCCCGCCGCGCCCGTCCCCCCGTCGTCGCCCGCCGCCCCCCGGTCGTACGTACACACACACACATTGTTAATTTTTACTTATTTTCTATTTTCTGTTGTTTAGATTAATGTTAGATAAATTACGTAGATAATAATGTTTGAATGTTAATGGTTAGATGAATTATATGGAAAAGATATTAAATATTAATGTCAAATATATTTACATGAATTAGAACAAGTTGAACTAGTTGAATTAGTATAGCTATATATTAATTAGGTATATATATGAGATTATTTAAACTAGTTGAATTAATATAACTAGTTTATTTTTAGTATGAAAATTAATAGAACAAATTTATTTTTAGTAAGAAAATTTAGGTATATGAGATTTGATGATCTAATCAAAATATTACTATATAGAACTACCTACTTTATTTTAGTAAGAAATTAATAGAACTAGTTTATTTTTAGTAAATGCTTAGTTGAATTAATAGAACTAGTTTATTTAG